>NC_059432.1:46805156-47105156 GCF_021028975.2 Sphaerodactylus townsendi | reverse complement strand
GCTTAACAGTTGCAGCAGATATTCTTAAAGAGGATTAAAAGCTCAATTTTCTAATTTCAGGGTTTTTGCTCTTCTGTTCTTGTCAACATAATCCAATAGAGTTTCCAACAGTGAAAGCCATTCACAATACACTTAATAAGGTCTCACAGCAAGTAGCTGTATCCATTAATGAACAAAAGAGATAACAATATTACACAGAAATGACAATACATGAAAAAGAAAGCAGTTTATTAGGAAGAGTGATGTGGGAAAGTATATGTTTGCATCATCATTCAGAGAGAGAAGGCACACATATCATGAGAAACTGGAATGAAAAACAAAGCAAGACAAAGTAAACCTTTTGGACAGGATGCATTAGTGAACAAACTCTTAACCTGCTCAAGTGAGCATCTAAATCAAGAAAGGCATCATTGTAATTTTGCTGTCTGATTACTACAAGAGGGCCTTTTAACATAATTTTGCCCGCAAGTGTTGTCTGATTAGAGTCCAGGATTTGACACACTAATGCTAATGTTCCTTTTAATGGATTTGGATGGACCCTTGAATAGCTACTTGTTCTGCAGAGGTGATGTCTGAGGCCAGTGGCTAGTACATGTTATGTGAAAAATAGGACAGCTATTGATAGAGTAATATGCTGATACGGATGCTACAGTTTTGATTCAGAAATCCCATTTTCTAACTTCATCATCATTTATAATCCATTTTTGTCCCTGAGATCCATGGAAGATTGCCAGATCTGAAAAACAACTCAATCAGATAGCAAAGACCTTCAGTGTAGTAGGACTAGGTGTACAGAGCTGGGAAAACAATGCAAATGAAAACTGGTTTTGGAGTTTTGGAGTTTTGTTACAGTTTTGTGAACAATTTATTATTGAATGAATTAAATAAAAATAATAAAATTAGGGTTAGGCTTAAGTTAAGGACAGGGGCTCAGGGTTGCCTGAGTGTTATGTTGAGTTCTAGGGCGCCGTCTGAGAATAGGGCTATGGTCAGTTTTAGCTTTCAGGTTTTTCTTACAATTTTGGGAACAATTTATGACTAAATGAATTAAATACAAATAATACATTGCGGTTAGGCTTAATGCAACGGCAGGGGCTCAGACTTCCTTTAGTGTCACATTGAGTTCTAGGGCGGAGTCCAAGAATGGGGCTATAGTCAGTTGTAGGTTTCAGGTATCTATTACAATTTTGGGTACAATTTATGACTGAATAAATTTAATAAAAATAAAATATTGGTGTTCGGGTTCAAGCAAGGGAAACTGTTAAGGCAAAAACCTGAAACTTAAAACTGACCATAGCCCTATTCTCAGACTGCACCCTAGAACTCAATGTAACATTAAGGCAAGCCTGAGCTCCTGCCGTTGCGTTAATCCTAACCCTAACTTATTATTTTAATTTAATGTATTCATTCATAAATTGTTCTCAAAATTGTAACAAAAACCCAAATCCTAAAACTGACCATAGCCCTATTCTCGGACTGAGCCCTAGAACTGAACTTTACACTAAAGCAAGCCTGAGCCCCTGCCCTTGCCTTATCCTTAACCTTAACCCTAACCCTGATTCAAAAAAAAGTTATGGTTGGGGTTCAAGCGTGGGCAAGTGTTAAGGCAAAAACCCAAAACCCAAAACTGACCATAGCCCTATTCTCGGATGGCACCCTAGGACTCAACGTAACACTAAGGGAAGCCTGAGTCCCTGCCCTTGCCTTAACCCTAACCCTAACTTATTTTTATTCAATGTACTCAATCATGAATTGTTCCCAAAACTGTAACAAAACTTTGAAACCTAAAACTGATCAAAGCCCTATTCTTGGACTGCGCCCTAGCATTCAACCTAACACTAAGGCAAGCCTGATCCCCTGCCATTGCATTAAGCTTAATACTAATGTATTATTTGTATTTAATTTATTCAGTCATAAATTGTTCCCAAAATTGTAACAAAAACCCAAAACTTAAAATTGACCATAGCCCTATTCTCGGACGGCACCCTGGAACTCAATGGAAAAAATAAGGCAAGCCTGAGCCCCTGCCCTTGCCTTATCCCCAACACTAACGTTTCATTTTAATTTAATTTATTTTTTGTTACACTTTTGGGAACAATTTATGACTGAAAAAATTAATTAAAATCATAAGTTAGGGTTAGCGTTAGGGCAAGAGCAGGGGCTCGGGCTTGCCTTAGTGTTTCGTTGAGTTCTAGGTCGCAGTCCAAGAATAGAGCCATAGTCAGTTTTAGATTTCGGGGTTTTGTTACAATTTTGGGAACAATTTGTGACTGAATAAATAAAATAAAAATAATATGTCAGGGTTACGGTTAGCGCCTGGGCAGGGGCTCAGGCTTGCCTTAGTGTTACATTGAGTTCTAGGGTGCAGTCTAAGAATAGGGCTATGGTCAGTTTCAGGTTTTGAGGTTTTGCCGTAACCCTTACTCTTGCCTGACCCACAACCCTATGTTTTAATTTTTTTCAATTTATTCAGTCATAAATTGTTCCCAAAATTTTAACAAAGAACCAAAGTGAAAACTGACCATAGCCCTATTCTCAGGCTTTGCCCTACAACTCAATGTAACACTAAAACAAGCCTGAGTGCCTGCCCTTTCCTTAATTGTAACCTTAACTTATTATTTTTATTTGATTTTTTTTTACAATTTTGGGAACAATTTATGATTGAAAACATAAAAATAAGAAGTTAGGGTTGGGGGTTGGGGTTTAAGCAAGGGCATGGGTTAAGGCAAAAACCCAAAACCTAAAACTGACCAAAGCCCTATTCTCAGACTGCGCCATGGAACTCAATGTAATACTATGGCAAGCCTGAGCCCCTGCCCTTGCCTTAACCCTAACCCTATCTGATTATTTTTATTTAATTTATTCAGTCAAAAATTCTTCCCAAAATTGTAACAAAAACCCAAAATTTAAAACTGACCATAGCTCTATTCTCGGACTGCACCCTAGAACCCAATGTAACACTAAGGCAAGCCAGTGTCCCTGCCCTTGCCTTAACTCTAAACCTAATTTATTATTTTTATTTAATTTATTCAATCAAAAATTGTTCTCAAGATTGTAATAAAAACCCAAAACTTGAAACTGACCATAGTCCTATTCTCGGACTGGGCCATATGACTCAATGTCACACTAAGGCAAGCCTGAGCTCCTGCCCTTGCCTTAAACCTAACCTATTATTTTTATTTAATTTATTTTTTGTTACAATTTGGGGAGCAATTTATGTCTGAAAACATTAAATAAAAATAAGAAGTTAGGGTTAAGGTTAAGGCAAGGGTAGGGGCCCAGAGTTGCCTTTGTGTTACGTTGAGTTCTAGGTCGCAGTCCAAGAATAGGGTTATGGTCAGTTTTAGGTTTCAGGTTTTTGTTACAATTTTCAGAACAATTTATGACTGAATAAATAGAATACAAATAAAAAGTTAGGTTTGGGGTTCAAGTAAGGACAAGCGTTATGGCAAAACCCCAAAACCTGAACTGAGCATAGCCCTATTCTTGGACTGCATCCTAGAACTCAATGTAACAGTAAGGCAAGCCCGAGCCCCTGCCCTTTTGTTAACCAGAGGTATGGATACAATGGGGACATCCGGGGACAAATGTCCCAGGTGCCCACCATTGAAGGCGGAGAAAAATTTGTGCTCATTTCTAATTTGGGGGGGTATTTTTTGTGTTTTTACCTTGTTGGCCTGCAGGGTGCACAGTTTTTAGGGTAGTGGCACCAATTTTTCAGGCAATTGTCAAGAGACATTCCTGATTGTATCAGCCATGTTTGGTGAAGTTTGGTTCAGGGAGTCCATACCATTGGGTTTCCAATGGGTGCTAATGGTAGGTGAGACTACCCTTTTGAGGGTCCATAACTTTGGACCACCTGAACCAAACTTCACTAAACCTGGGTGGTTTCATCTGGAGGGTCTCCTGAAGATAGCCTAACATTTTGGTACTGTTAGCTGAAACATTGCTCCCCTGACATGCACCCTCAAATTTTCCCCAGGTTCTCTCTTTAAATCCACGCCTTTTGGAACGGATTTAAAGGGAGAATCTGGGCTCTCTAGATTTAAAACATTGAAAGTATTGTTGAAGGCTTTCACAACCAGATTCAACTGGTTGTTGTGGGTTTTACAGGCTGTGTGGCCATGGTCTGGTAGATCTTGTTCCTAACATTTCACCTGCATCTGTGGCTGGTATCTTCAGAGCTGTACCACAGAGAGAAGCCTGTTATAAGAGAAGTCTGGAACCAGTGTATAATAGACTTCTCTCTGTGATATACCTCTGAAGATACCAGCTACAGATGCAGGTGAAACATTAGGAACAAGATCTACCAGACCACGGCCACACAGCCCAGAAAACCCACAACAACCAACATTAAAAATGATGCTATTTGGGGGGTGGGGGTGGGGAAATCGACCCTGAAACAGCATCACTTTCAATGTTTTTTTAAACTAGGGAGCCCAGAGTCTCACTTTAAGGTGGATTTAAAAGGAGAATCTGGGTTCTCTAGTTTAAAAAACATTAATAGTGATGCTGTTTCAGGGTGGATTCCCCCCTTCAAAAATAGCATCACTTTCAATGTTGTTTAAACTAGAGAGCCCTGGGTATGTTCAGATTTGTGTGTTAGGGCATGTTCTATAATGTGATGGTGACTTTGAGATGACCTGGTGCAAAAAAATGTTGTTTGGTCATGGTGGGGGAGGGTGGCCGCCCATATTCAGATTTTGTCCCAGGCTCCATTTTCCCTAGTACTTCTCTGGGTCCCCATATGCTTCCGGCATGACTAGAAGTGGCATCAGTGTGTCATTGATAATGCTCTTTCATTCAGTCAAGATTCTATGATTAAGCCATGAAGTTTTGGGCAATGCTAGGACATCACAGACTATATGATAACAACACTTCTAGTCACTGGTGATGTCATTACAGCACCTGCAAGTGAGTCATGCTGGCAGCTCCAACCATTACTCATAGGGAAAGATGATGAGGTCTGAAGATCAAAACATCCTACTGAGCTCTTATCCTTTCACCAGACTTAAATGTGGGAATAGTGGCAGCCACAAAGGGATTTGTGACTCGGGAGTTATTAGAATCTAAGATGTTCCATGAAAAATCCGGGACATCAGGACTGATGGGAGCAGTAGTAATCTTGTGGCTTTTATGTCCATATTAATGACACAGATATTCTGAGAAACTGCAATGCTGTGCAATTCTCTGTGTGCAATGAGTATGGCAAGTTCTAAGATTTCTGGTTTTGAAGTTTCCTTTACATGAATGGCCTATTATTCTGGCCTACTTTTTTAATTCTGCAATTTGTGTGGTTTCTTTTGCTGCTTGAGGGAAGTAGCTAATAACCCTCCTAGCCTTTCCATGAATAAATGTGAGTACAACATTCTTTTTGTGTGGTAAAAGTTGGCCATAGCCATTTTATTAACAAAAATTGGGTCAAGGTAAAAATTGGTTCAAAGCGTAAGGTGCAGCATGTGGGTCTGATCTGTGTACTGGGCAGCCTGATTGCTGTCCCCCAGACACCTATATTTTTCTACAGCATGCCTGCTGATGAAAAATTGTCACACGCTGGAGCAGCTGTGAGATTCCAGATGGGCGGTTGCCACTTCCTGAAGACTCTTTGCTGCCAGAGGCGCAAGCCATAGAAGCCCATGTCTGGGCAGGTTACCCCTTGGCTTGCTCCACCCCAAACCTCATAAGGAGGTTCCAATAAAGCAGGTATTTCGCCCGCTGACCCCAAGCTAAAGATCAGTCCCCTATGCGCAATCCACCAACCCTCTAACATAACAACCATGCATTAACATAAGGCCAAAAACAGGGAGAGGTGGGTGGGAAACATGTTTGCTCCGGCAAATGGGAAGGTTATTAGGCCACCCTGACCCACCTCCCCAGTGACGTCAGGGCGCCCAGCATCACTGCTTGGCGCCCCTGAGACTTGCCATGCATACATGGCACAGCAAGCCTGAAGCCTTGCGAGCAATTGTGAGCTTGCAAGGCCACAGGGAAGGCAGCAGCCATCAAGGAGGCTGTCCCTTCCCCAACAGCAATGGAAGCTGCGGTAAGTCATTGCTGCTCTTTTGCTGTTGTCTTTTTAATTACTATTTGATGTCTATTTTTATGTCCTTTTATCCACATCTCTGCAGGTAAGAGGTACGCTGCCTTTCATGTAATTGATCACCTTCAATGCAAATGAAATGCAATTTGCACCTTTGCTCCTGTTGTTAGCCAGTTGCTCTTTTTATTTCAGCCTCTGAGGTATTGCTCTGAGAAGACCATTTCATATTTCAAATGAAAGGATGAAGGGGACAGAGTCATTTCCAGTCTTTGAAGTGTAAGGACATTACAGTTTTTGGAGAACAATGCAATTCAACCCAAGTTTGGTTCATATTAGAAGATGATGCACTGAAGTCTACTAGTAGTTTTGTAATACCATATATACTCATGTATAAGTCGAGTTTTTCAGCAAATTTTTTTTGCTGAAAAAGCCCCCCTCGACTTATATACTACTGAGGTATATTTTAAAAAATATTTTAGAGTTTTCCCTTTGTCAGCCACTGGGGGTGCAGTTTTTTAGGCTAGCAGCACCAAAATTTCAGGGTATCATCAAGTGTCAACCCTGATAATACCAGCCAAGTTTGGTAAAGTTTGGTTCAGGGGGTCCAAAGTTATGGACCCCCAAAGGGGGTGCCCCCATCCCCCATTGTTTCCAATGGGAACTAATAGTAGATGGGGCTACCCTTTTGTGGGTCCATAACTTTGGACCCCCTGAACCAAACTTCACCAAACCTGGCTGGTATCATCAGGAGAGTCTCCTAAAGATACTCTGTTTATGTTAGTACCATATTGTTCTTTTTGGCCATCCTTTCCACTTACAGAGCTGGTTTACTGGGGGTTTTTTGAAATAAATATTCAAAAACATTTAATCTACTGATGCCTCAATTAATGTAATTTTATTGGTATCTATTTTTATTTTTGAAATTTACCAGTAGCTGCTGCATTCCCCACCCTTGAGTTATACGTGAGTCAATAAGTTTTCCCAGTTTTTTGTGGTAAAATTAGGTGCCTCAACTTATATGCGGGTCGACTTATACACAAGTATATACAGTATTTGTTTTATTTTGAAATATATAGAGTGTAACTCACAACAGACCTAGTATCCCTCTCTCTTTACTTCTGGGTCTTTCAAACCAAACCTACTGTTCCTTCATACATAAAGCTGCATCTTGTCCTTAATAGGGAGGGTTAGCTTTCAAAGACTATCTCCCAACAACTGGCACCAGTAAGGAAACATCAAAGGAATATTCTGAGTCATCAGCCCAACAAAGAAATGGTCATTTATCAGCCCCTTGAAATAAAACTGCTTTTAATGCCCCAACTCTGAGAAGAGAGAAGAAGAGTTTGGATTTATATCCCCCCTTTCTCTCCTATAGGAGACTCAAAGGGGCTGACAATCTCATTCCTATCCCCCCTCACAACAAATATCCCGTGAGGTGGGTGGGGCTGAGAGAGCTCCGAAAACCTGTGACTAGCCCAAGGTCACCCAGTTGGCATGTGTGGGAGTGCACAGGCTAATCTGAATTCCCCCAATAAGCCTCCACAACTCAAGCGGCAGAGCTGGGAATCAAACCCAGTTCCTCCAGATCAGAGTGCACCTGCTCTTAGCCACTATGCCACTGCTGCTCTGAACAATAGGTATCAATTTAAAATGGAGGAGTACGGTGGGAGGGGGTGGCGCCCGGGGGCAACACGTAGAGTTTGACTACTACCTTATGAAAGAAGATTCATGGGATCAAATCACACACTGCTTTTCCTCTAAGGGTTTGCAATATCCTGTTCCAGTGTTCCTAAATTTTAACACTATCAAGAATACTATAGAAAACAGCTGCTGTGAAAGATCTGATTCAGTGTCTAGAGAAAGATCAGTGCAGCCAACTGTATGGACAATGTCAGCACACCAACAAGACCACATACAGACATCGACTGGAAGGACATCTACTGGAAGAACTCCCTAGATATGTAAAAATATATAACTTCATAAAATGGACTAAAGAAGAGGTGAAAATCTCTTTAAATTTGTCCTGATTACAACTGAAAATGCCACAAAAATGCAAGAGAGTTAATAGCAGTTACATTTCAGTTAAAGGGAAAAATAGATAAATGTGCTCAACTTCCTTAACGTATGCAGAATCACAGACAGAAAATTTTGGATTTCTAAATCCCCCATCATCTGCAACTGCTTACTGACCCCAAGTTTGCATCATACTAATGGTGAAATAAAAAGACAAACAAAATTACAAAAGGCAATTCTGGCATTGCCACTGGAAACACTTTTAGTCATGCCTATCAAAAATGGCACACTTTAGGAAATGACTGAGTAAAATAAAAGAATTTAAATTCAGGAGAATTATATATTTATGTAATATGAATCCGTGGGTCCATTATTAACTGGACCATATTCTTACCCTGGAAACAGGAGTGATTGTTTATATATTAAACGCTTTTCAAAAATTCTGATAACTATATCATGTGGAGAGAGAGAATTTATTTATCTGAATAGGTACTATTGAGTGAATGTACTTGCAACAGCCCTGTATGTATGCATAACAGTCGACAATGAACACAGTTCAACACATAATTGGTCATATGGAATAAAACTCAGAAACTGTCCACAGAATGAGCAGTACCTTCCACCCCCACAGATCCACCCACAGAACATTTTCCAGTCAAAGATTTGCGTGGGCTGCTGCTGCTGGATTGATTTGATTTTTAAGACTACCTTAAAAGCTCTCTCTCTCTTTCTGTCTTTTAAAAAGAAACCCTGTCCAAAAGGGCAGAAAGGCCAGAGACAGCAACGGTATGCCTGAAAGCCTCGTATTCCTTTAATTGAATGAAGCAAACTAAGACTTTGTGACAATCTGGGCATAAATAAATCACTAAAAAGAGCAACACTCTGTAAAAGCAACAGTCATGACATTGGCATTCTCTAAGTCTTGAAGACAGGTAGGCTGAGAGCAACAAAATGAAAAGCCCTCATAGTGTGAGATGGGTCATTATTGTTCACTTTGTAAAGATGAGAACACTGATTTCGAGAGAGTAATTTACTTACAGACACTAGTGATACAATCAAACATTCCCCTCTCTGATGTGAGATATAGTGAGAAAGGTCAATATTTGCTCACAGCAGTGTATAAGCAATAAAAAAGCCCAGTTTTCATCTGCTCTTTCTGTATGAAGCATGTTCATTGTTGCTGATATATTGCTCTGTCAGTACTGTCTAGAAGCAGAATTTAAACCATTCTCTTATTCAGCAGTTAAATTAGTGCTATGTCCCCATAACAATCTCATAAAGCTCACCTCCATAGTCAAGATCATAAGTTAGTTAGTAAATTGCATTTTGTTCAAAATCAGTAAAAATTCCAGTGGCTTTTACTTCTTCCAAACTTTAATTAGTCATATCTGGGTTTTCTAAAGGTATCATGATTTAGCATCTACTTCTGTTTCCTCTCACCTGAATCTGCCTGCCTTCCAAAGAGTATTGAAACAAAATCTTACTTCTCTCCCGCGACCCCTGCAGATATGTTGCTATGTTTCATTTTACAATCAGATTGGCTACATGAATTTGACACATCCAGCCTTCTTCCTCTCCACGCCCCCACTAGCCAATCTTAGCTAGTAGTAAAAACAAAACAAAAAATAAAAATAAAAAACACTTCCTTTTCTGATTCCAAACTGCTCCTCACTTTGATGGGCCTTGGTGTACACAAAGAAAGCCCCTTATTGATGTTGGTGCTTCTCAAAAGCAGCAAAACATTATCCTGAGTCTAGCTTCAAAGGACCCAACTTCCTCATAGCATCACTGATGTCTCCATCCCATTAAGTGGATGCAAAAAGTTTCAGTCCTCCCCTCCTTCCAGTTCTAGTGTTGGAAGAAAAAAACCCATAATAAAATAAAAAACACATTGTAAAATCTATTAAAACCAAACAGCAAACAAATCTTTAAAACTACTAAAACCAAGTTAAAATACACATACAATCCAATAAAATACACATTCATAAACACAATAATAGCAACTATTAAAAACAGAGAAGGAAGAAAGGATCATTGAGGGAACACCCGAAGAAACTAAAAAGTCTTCAGCTCCTGGCAGTAGATGGCAAAAAAAGGGGGCAGGCAAGTCACTCGGGAGATGGGGTTCCAGAGTTTCAGTGCCAGTATCAAAAAGGCTTTCTTCCAAGTTGCTACCTGCTCAATCTCAGATGGCAGGGACACCCATAATAGGGTGTTAGAAGAAGAACATAGCCAATGATAGGTTTGTAAGAAAGTATACAGCCATTAATTCCACTTTTTTCCCTCTTTGAAAAGAGGAATTTTGCTTCCATTTATGTTTGTACACGTCAATGCACCTTTTTGGAATTTCAGCCCTTGCTGAAACTGTTACACACCACAGTGTTATTCTGTAGCAGGATGATAGACAGTTTGGGAAGGCATTGCCTGAACATCTATATGTATGATTAGTAGACACTGATGGACATATTCACCATGAATCTGTCTTACTCCCTTTTGAAATCATCTGTGCTTTTAGCCATCAGTACATTCAGTGGCACATAGTTTGAATTCTGTATATTGCCTGATTCAATTAATTAATTAATCAATCAAAGCAGAAAATTGGGTTTTATCATGACCCCAGTCTCTGTCTATGCTATCTCACATACCAACAAACCCCATTCATATACATATGGCTCAACTAGTTCTTTCTCCCTAATGAAATAAACTATTTATCTACCTCTGCCTAAAATTCTTTCTTATTAACTGAACTCCAGAACACCAGAGGCATAGCAAGTGGGAAACGCGCCTGGTGCACTGGTGTGTCCTCTGCCCCCATCCCACCCCAGAACGCCACCCCACACCATGCCCCCACAGGGGTGCATGCCAGGTGTGTCCTGTACCCCCCTGTTCACTTGGAGCTACGCCTCTGCAGAACACCCAAGCTTCCTTCTACCCCATGCACAGAAGCTACATATCTTCATTGTTACACATGCAGCATCTTCCTCTCTCACTCACTCACACTCACAATCCAACAATCTTTCTTTCTTATGCATACTCACTCACCCATTAGAACATGTACACAACTTTAAGTCTTTCTTCCAACACTTTCTATAGTATATATAATCCTTACCTGCCTCTACTCCTCCAATTCTGTCTAAATTCGTAGCTCTACTGAAATGACCGATAAAGCAGCAAAATCTTGTGCTATGGTATGTGAAATAAGAGGTGCAAGGGCTGAAGGGGAGGAAGGGCTGAAAAAAAGCCAGCAATCTTCAGTCTTATGTTGGATGGAAGTGTGACCTGGAAGGATTGAAACCTGGAAGTGTGGGGGAAACATCAGGGTTTTCCTGCTCTGGCTAATTGTGGGGCTTCTGGTATTTTTGGCACTGCAAGTGGGATTGCATCAGTAAAGAAATCTCTGCCCCAGAGGAAACTTACCCATGCTGCATGGCAGATCACCAGTGAATAAGCAGCCGGGTTGACTGTTCTTGGAAAGTGAAGTTTGTTATCACAACTACATGGAAAATAATCAATTCTATCTGTCAGCATCTATTCTTGTCCTTATACAGATATCCTTCCTCAAATATGCCCTCGGTAGTTCAGTGATATATCAAAAGCATAACTATTTTATGTTCACTGTAAATCACTCACTGTCTCTCTGCCATTTCTGTTGGCTGGTGTGGGCTAATTTGATGTCAGAAAAAGAGAGGATGCTTATATTTGGGTGGGATTTGGACCCTTTCTCTGAACAATGTTCAAAAACAATCACTGCTTATACCTTTTTAAACAAGAATTCTCAGCCTTCAGAGTAAATATCAGATACTGCTTTGGGGAGAAGTATAGAAAATACAAAGTATGATCACACATCTTTAAATCTTTGCCTAGCTCTTGTACTAACTTATTTTGATAGGGTGGGAGGCATGTTGATGTTAAGACAATGGAGACTGATCAGGACCTGGATGGGAGACTTCCTGAAAGCCCAGGTGTGCCTCTTTGAATTCCATGATGAGAAACGGAAGACTATAAAGAGAATAATATCCTAGCATACATATTTAAGCAAACTGTGAAAGTGCAACATTTGAGTTCTGATTATAAAAAATACCAATGTTTTTAGTCCTTGTACCTGTAAGGAAAAGTGTGGTCATTAAACATTTGCTGGAGGTTCTGAGTCAATGGGTAGTTTTCTACAGGACTTTCAGTGACCAGGGGATAGAAATTCTCTCCCTTATATCCTTCACTCCCTATCAATCTCCTGGAGACATCCTATTGGCCTTCATTTTTTCCCACCTGTAATATCATATCAATTTCTTATATTTCAACGCTGTAGAAGAAAAAGTCTAATTTTTGTGAAAATGCTAATCTCCACAAATAACCTAAATGCATGATAATCTCAGTGTTCTAACAGGATTACCAATGCACTCAGAGTGGGTGGGGATAAGAATAAATTATATCCAACCATTCTCCATGCATTTGCTTTTCCTTCTGGGAAAGAAGCTTTATATCTTTTATTAAATAATTTTGAAATTCATAAATGAAAGGATTGAAAGAACAGCATCCCAGAAACACTCATGGCATATATTTGTATCTGGCACCTTCTGGAGTCAGGTTTGTCAACATAAAACATGCTTTTCTTTTTAAGGATGCACTAGGGGGATAGGGGATAAAGGATATGTGCACTTTGAAAATTAACTATTAAAAGCTGGAATTTCTTTTTAAGAAAGTCTAGTCCAATCTTTTGATTTCCTGATTTTAGTGTGTGTGTGTGTGTGTGTGTGTGTGTGTGTGTGTGTGTGTGTGTGTGTGTGTGTGTGTGTGTGTGTGTGTGTGTGTGTGTGTGTGTGTGTGTGTGTGTGTGTGTGTGTAGAATTAAAATGAGGAGGGAGAGTCAAATCTAATCATGTTAGTAAATCATGGGCAGTGAGTGTGCTTTAATCCATTAATGGGGGATTTATCTGTGATCATAAAAGCAGGTTAGAGTCAGCCTGGAAGCGTGTAGGTGGGAGGGGGAAACAGTGAGAGCAAGAAGGAAAGAGACACAGAGAGAGAGAGAGAAGAAGAGAGGTAAAGAGCATAAATGCACTGGTTGAATTTCTGGGAAGCTTTTGGACCAATAATTAGACATCTCAGGAGAGCTGCTTCTCACAATATGCTGCTTTTTTCAGGAGGAGATTGTGGCTCAGTCCCGGTGATTTTTTTAAAAAAATGTTTCTCATAGTTTGATGGGCATTCCCCGTGCTTTTGTGCATGTCTCTAAAAAGCGTTGACGTGGAAAGAAGCAGCAGCAGGGGGAAAAAAACTGCAGCTCTTCTAAAAATACTGAGGGCATGCAGGAGTGTGAGCAGGCTGGGGAGGAGGAGGAGGGTGTGAGAGTGCCTCACACCATGCTTTCTGGATGCCAGCTGGGAACAGTTTTGGAAACATTCCTCCTGTGAATGGAGGCACCATGAACATTTGGGAAGTGATCCTGGCTTTCTTAATTGTGGTGCTCATCCTCGTGTCGTTGCTGTCCAACGTGCTGGTGCTGATCTGCTTTTTGTACAGCACAGATATCCGCAAGCAAGTCCCAGGATTGTTCATCCTCAACCTGACCTTCTGCAACTTATTGATGACTGTTTTGAACATGCCCTTGACCCTGGCAGGGATCATTTACAAGCATCCGCTGGGAGGAGAACAACTTTGTAATATTGTGGGTTTTCTGGAGACTTTCTTGACCACCAACTCCATGCTCAGCATGGCAGCACTCAGCATAGACAGGTGGATAGCAGTGGTGTTTCCTCTGAACTATCATTCCAAGATGCGCTACAAAGATGCTGCTCTCATACTCAGCTACACGTGGTTGCATTCTGTGTCCTTCCCTATAGTGGCAACTTCTCTTTCTTGGGTGGGTTTCCATCATCTTTATGCTTCCTGCACCCTGTACAACAAGAGACTGGAGGACAGGACACAGTTTATGATTTTCACTGGGATCTTTCATTCTCTCAGCTTCCTCCTCTCCCTCATTGTTCTATGTTTCACATATCTAAAAGTGCTGAAGGTGGCACGCTTTCACTGTAAAAGGATTGACGTGATAACTATGCAGACCCTTGTGCTGTTGGTGGACATACATCCCAGGTAAGGAGATACCTATGTCCTTGACTGGCAAGGGCATGTACTGCTGAGGATTCCTGAGGAATGGCAAGATAAGGTTCAATATCAGACTGAATTTGCATCAATCTGTGTCTCATTATTTTAAAAATAACACTTCCCTATTTCCAACCTGCATGTTTATATTCCTGATTTTTCTCATTGTTATACAGCTAATTGCTAATTATATACTGCAAGTAGCAAAATATGCCATCCATAAATGCTTGGACATGTTTGAGAGTGGCAGGGCAATCAAAAAACTTATATATGAATGTATTTCCTCTTGGAGCATGTTCCTGAATCTTTGCTATTTTCACTGAGCAGTGAACAGATCTATGCCTGTTCATTAAAGCCCTGTTCATGTTTTTTCTAGGAACTGAATCAAACTGCAAACTACAATAAGATACTTTTGCAATGGTGTTTGAACAGCTGATCCCGTGGGAACAGCATGAAGATGGGACTAGGATGAATCAGGAGGGATAAGCTCTTGAGGGAAAAGGTTGACTATTGGGAATGTGTGGGGAGGGTTAATGGTGGTAGATAAAAATAAGATCAAGAGAATAAAACCTGATTACAAAATCAATATGCTGAAGTGAGAGGTTTATCTAAGTTGGCTAAACTCCAAAGTTCTACAGAGATATTCATGGGGGGGGGGGGTAACATTTCCAAGGATGTTCTTATAAATGATATGTGCTTTCACCAACCACAATGATAAGAAAATGGCAGGGAAGTGGTGGAGTTGCCTATTATGGCATTTGTATGGATACATTCTTGGATCAACTTACTGGACCAGGTGCATGACATATTAAAGCAGTTTTAGCTAATGTTTGGAAAGAGAAGGGGGTATGTGAAGGGATGAAGGAAGAAGGCATAGACAGAATTCATTTCCCATGAAGTAGCTTTACTGAAGAACCTGGCTGCATATCAGGACTGAACTTGGCCAGTACCTGCCCTCAGCTATTAATCAGCAAGTGTTTGCTGTACTGATTTTCTTTAACTAGCTAGAAGCTATTTATTCATTTGAAGGTGGCATCAGCTCTTGGTGTTAACATTTCATATTCATAAGAGTACATATCAGAAACATTTGAATAAGTTGAGAAGTATGAAAGTCTGTTTCTTCCCACAATCAACATTAAGCAATTTTTTTGCATGTAGACTCTTTTTGAGCAGGCTATTATGTATCTGAATGGCTCATTTATATGGAGCATGTAAGGTTTCCCTTACTTTTCCAATTGTTTTGCTGCCTATCAATGGCAATCTTTTACTGAAAACTCTTGTGCTGGATCTTTGTATATTTTATTTTACTTGAAAACAGTGGCAAAATGGCAAAAAGAGAGTGCAGAAAATTTTTAACAACCCAAGCCAGATGTGGGAGATGAACACACATAGGGAGTGGCAGAGGGCCATGCTGACATGTTTACCTCCGCCAGTGCCAGGGGCACCACTGTGAGCAGAGAAGGCAAAGGCACTGGCAGCCACCCATTCCTCAGCTTCATGGCAGTGAAACACAGAGGTTGGGGCTGCCGCACAGTAGCCCTGGTTTTTGCTTGGATGCTGGTGTGAGGGGGGTCAGGCAGGCAGGGGCATTCCCCGGGGGTAAAGCCAACATTAGTCAGCTTCCAGCCCAGGAGCGCTGGCCCCCAAATCTGCAGACTTTACTCCACACAAAAGTGTGGCATAACCAAGCCTGTGTGGCATATGGGGCAATTCAGGCAGTGGGAGGGTTTTTTGTTTTCCCTCCCTGCTATGCCATCTGAAGGCCCTTTAGAGGGGGCATGGCACTCCATTTGTCTTGTCACCTCTGGCTACTGCAGCACTCCTCCTGCAACTGGATTGCACTAGAATTATCTGAAAAACTACTCTACCAATCTCTTTCCTTACAGATGTTTCTTAATACCAATCTTCATTTTTCATGTATGCTCTATGTATGTTGCTGAATAATTGCAGTCAGTTGAGAATGTGGTATCTGGCAACCATTCCAAGTTAATTCAAAGTGACTAACCCAAAGTCACCCAGCAGGCTACATGTGAAGGACTGGCGAAATGAACCTGGTTATCTAGATTTGAGTCCACCACTCTTAATTACTACACCATGCTGGCTCTGATTATAACAATAAAACAATCTGAACCAGCTTCTCTAAATTTCAGCTTTCATAAAATAAAATAAAATAAATAAAATAAAATAGAATAGAATAAAAGATTGTCTCCAGTCCCTTCCATTGTAGGTAGACCAACCCCATAAAGCTGTAACAATGTATCAATTTGTGCTTTTGAAAAGTCTCCGTGTGGCTCAGAGAGTTGTCTGGGTGCTAAGGAGGGACTGGAACAGGATAAATGCCAGGAAACCTGCCATATGGAAGTCACATTGCCACCATGCTCCATCAGCAGCTCAACAGCCACAGGAAACCATACAACCCATGCCCATGGAGAAAATACCATTTTGACTGGAGCGCATTTAGTCCTCCCAAAAGCAGAGTTCCACCTGGAGGTGTCAGAATTTCAGTAGATATCCAATTCTACTCCACTTCTACTCTGTTTGAGAAAAAACTGTATGATCTCATTAGCACTTCAGCCATACGTAAATTACTATGGGCTTTCTGTATTGTCAAAGGAAGAACAACTATTGCTCCATGGTGCAACATGAGATCTTTTTGCACCAAGTATAATCTCATTGAATTCAGGATGCAATCCGATAAACCTTTTCCTGGGGGTAGGGGTCATTAAGAATAGTGAGGTTTATCCCTAAGTAAACATACATACGTTCATTAAGCTGTAGCACCTCTTGCACTTCACTTTAAGACTCTTATGAAGTCCAGGCTGGGCCTTGTAATCCTCCACTTTTTTTTTTTTTGCTTGGTTGCTTAGTATACAGTCCAAGAACCAAACTAGGCTTTGCATTTTTACAGAGGTTCTCCCCTCGCAGCCATAAAGCAATTGCAGGGACTGTGTTTGAAAAACAAAGGACAGCCTCAGTGAGCTGGGAGAGGCTGTTGGTCAGCCACAGAGCATCTTCTTAGCATACACACTGTTTCTGGTTCAACCCCTGTCATCTCCAAGTGAGAGGTCCAGGCAGTAGGCGACTTGAAAGACCTAGAGCTGAGACCCTGGAGAGCTGCTGCCATCCTCAGTAGACAATACTGACTTTGATGGACCAATGGTCTGACTCAGTATAAAACACTTTCTTGTGTTCAGCTGACACATGGGGGTGGGGTGGAAAGGAGGAGTTCATATTTTACTCTCTGCACCTTTTCCTTACCAGAAATTATGCTGGAGGAGGATTTGATAACACATTTTTCTTAGTATCACACTCAAGTTCATGAGTGTTAGGATGTTCTGTTGGCTGATTAGTTATCAGAGCAAATAAAAGAAGCAGACAGAAAACATTTCTGTAATTACCAGAGCGCTGGCATTACCACCTCTTACCTGCCATCATCTTCTGCTAGGAAGGAGTTATTTATTACTTTCTGGCTGCTCCATGTGTGGAGAAATTTGCTTAACAACACTGAATAAGTGTCTTACACTTTTCCTCATTTTCTTTCCCATCTCACCTCTCATACAGCAAATCCACTCTATATGTAAAAGTTTTCTGTTTCTATAAACCCAACAGAAGAGGAGGATACTAGCAGTTGAAGGGAATCTTCCTCCGAAAAGACTAGACTTTTGTGTTTCTTTCATCATTAATCATAATAATTATGAAAACAGGGTGTTTCATAATTATTGCAATTAATATGAAAATGCAACAAGTTCCTGACTTGCTCATTTCAGACAGTGTTGCTAAACATAGTATTGCTGTACAAATACAAGAGGAAGTTCTATCTGAAGGGTAACATATTTTAACTTTAGTACTTTTAGATTTGGTAATTGTGATAATACTATTTGTGATTGATCTTTTTTGTGACAGATTATACTATTCTTTGGGTATAAGCAGTAAATGCTACCATTCATTCATTTGTTTAATATGAAAACAAAACAAATTATCCAGCTAAATGGTCTATAATGGGAGAAAACATGATTTTCTTTCATTTTATTATACTTCCTTCCATTATTATAGACTTTGCCTTTATTGGCTTAATGTTTACTAGGCAGGCAGCCTTTTTCAACATGGGCACACAGAGAAAGCACAGAGTTTCTCAAGGAGAAGGGGCAGGGGGATAACTTAAGGTATGCTTCCTCCACAATTTTCCCTTTGTCTACTAAGCTTGTCATCCTATTAAAAAAAGAGAGATAATATTAGTCTGGCATGACTTGTTTTTGAAAAACACAGGTTGACTTTTAGTGATTACAGTATTCCTTTCTAACTGCTTACAGACTGTATGTTTAATGATCTGCTCTAGAATCTTTCCTGGTATTGATGTCAGGCTGACTGGGTGATACTTGTTTGGATCCTCTTTTTGTCTCTATTTAAAGATGGGGACAACATCAGTCCTCCTACAGTCTGCTGGGATTTCTCCTGTTTTACAGGAGTTCTCAAAGATTATAGTAAGAAGTTCTGAGATTATTTGTGTCAGTTATTTTAATATGCTAGGATGTAGCTGATCAGGCTCTGGAGATTTGAAGTATTCAGGTATTCCTCTATTACTTCTTTATATATTCTGTGCTGAATTTCCCTTACTGTGTCTTCTGTTCCATTTCTTCCTGGTTGAACACAGTTTTCTTTTTGAGGAAAGACCAAGGCAAAAAAGGTATTGATTAGTTTTGCCTTTTCTCTATTCTCTGTTTTGCCATCTTCTCCAAATAGTCATATACTTTTTCTTCCTTTCGCTAGGGATTGTTCTTAACCTCACTGGCATGCTTGAGCTAATTCTGCACTTAAGATTTTCTGACTTTTCCCCTACAAATCCTGGCTATTTTGTTTGAATCCCTCTTTGGTGATTTCCCCTCTTTCCCATTTCTTGTACAGGTCCCTTGTAAATCTTAACTCAGTTGAAAGTTCTTTAGACATCCATCTTGGTTTCCTCAGACACCTGCTGTTTTTCCTCCTCATTGAAACTGTTTGAAATTGTACCTCCAAGATCTCACTTTTAAGAAACTCCCAGCCATCATGGCTCCCTTCTCTTTTTGTATTTTGTATTTGTATTTTGATCACACCCAGCAATTTCCTAAGTTTACTGAAATCAGCTTCTTAAAGTCTAGGACAGTGATGGCGAACCTTTTTGAGACCGAGTGCCCAAATTGCAACCCAAACCCCACTTATTTATCGCGAAGTGCCAATCCGGCAATTTAACCTGAATGCGAAGGTTTTAGTTTAGAAAAAACGGTTGGCTCCCTCTTCCTCTGCCCCACCCGCTCGAGCAGGAGCCAGTCTGCTCTAGCCTCCAGCAAGTCCCGTGCGCATTGCTCTGTGTCTGTCTATCATCTCTGCCTCCTCTGTGCCCCCCCGGGGTTGGGCAGCAGCCACCGGAGCTCAGGCACCAGGCCTGCCAGCCAAATTCTCCCTGCTCACCACGATGTGGGCACGTCGTGCTCAGTGGCCCAGGCCAGCCTAAATGTGTGTGTGTGTGTGGGGGGGTGATTTTCCGCCCCCACATGACAACTCTGTGTGCGCATGCCCACAGAGAGGGCTCCGAGTGCCACCTCTGGCACCCGTGCCATAGGTTCGCCATCGCTGGTCTAGGATGTGTGTCTGTCTATCTTGGCATCCCCTTTCCACTGTATAAGAAACTCCAGTAGAACATGGTCACACCCATCTAAGGATCTTACCATTTCCACTGCATTAACTTAACCATCATTGTAGGTTGGAGCAAATTGAAAATAGTTGATCCTCTTGTTGCCTTTTTCATCTTCTGAACAATGAAATTATCTGCAAGGCAAGTGAGGAATTTGAGGGACTTTATAGCCTTGGCAGAAGTTGACTTTCAATAAACATCAGGATAATTGAAATTTCCCATTACTACTACTCTCCTTTGTGAAAGTTTAGTCATCTGCTCCAGAAAGGCATTATCCAACTCTCTGGTCTGGCTTGTGGGGTCTCTAATAGACCCCCACAATGAGATCACTATTGCCTCTCTCCCCCTTAATTTTTACCCATTTGCTGTCAAACTGACTTCCAGGATTTAAGTCATGGATGTGCTCACAGGTGTAATAATCCCTGATGTAAAATTCTACTTCTCCTCCTGTTGTAGTCGGCCTATTTCTCTGAATTACACCCCTTAATTATTACATTCCATTCATGACAATTATCCCACCAGGTTTCACTGATGCCTATTATTTCAAATTTCTTTGCCATACTAAGAGTTCAAGTTCGTCTCATTCATTTCCCATGCTCTGCGCATTAGTGTAGCGACATCTAAGACAATGGTTCATTCCCCCCTGGCTACTTTCTTCCGTTTTTCCCCCTCCCACTGTTGACTATTCACTCAGTTCTCTCTATAACTTTCTATTATCTCTTGCACTTGATGAACTCCTGCTCACTTGAATACTGTTCCCTCCCCAATATAACTCAGTTTAAGGCCCTCCTGATTTGTGAGCCTTCTAGCAAAAATCTACAGTTGTGAGGTGCAACCCAACCATTGCCAGTGCAGTGGTTCATCTGCATGAAACTGCAGATCATAGTACAAGAAGCCAAAACGTTCCTGGTGCTGCCACCGATGATGCCAGTTGTTCAACTCCACTATTCTTCCCTGGGCCATGACCATTAAAATATATGAATATTTTGCTATAACGTATTTGCATAGCACAAACTTGGAGCGTGAAGTTCAGTATGATGAATAGTGTTTACTTTAGGAGCTGCTGGATGCTGGCCAGGAGGTGGCAGGAGAAGGAGCAGCTGGAAAGGGCAGTCACATGGTCCCTCAGGGCAGGACCATTAGAGGCTGATGGCATGGTGGGTGTTTCCCAAGGAGGAGGAAGTGAGTTTCTCAAGCAGGAGAAACCTACATCATCTAGCCAACTTTGTCACCATGGTTCATCCAAGTTATCAAGCAGCAAAAAGTGCACTCTGAGGCCCTTTCTGCACGGGCGGAATATGGCGGCCTGGGGATGGCAAAAACGCTGTCCCCAGGCCGCCGTTCGCACAGGGGGCGCAGCTGCATCGCAGCCGCGCCGCCCTCGCGCCGCCCGACCAGCGCCGAGCCAGCATTTCCAAACCACGCTTCCCCAGCGTGGTTTTTTGGAAACGCCGGCTGGAAGCCGCTGCCGTGCGAACGGCATCGGCTTCCCGGCGCTTCCCCCACACTCCCTCCCTGCACTTACCTCGTCCCTGGGCCTCTGGCGTGTCGCCGAGGCCTGGGGACACGCCCCCCTGCCCTGCGACGCAGGAGCAGGCGCACAGGGCCTGCGGGGCGTGTCCTCAGGCCTCGGCGACCTGCCGGAGGCCCGGGGACATGCCGGATCGGCCGGGCGACAGTGCTCTGCCGCGCCGTCATCCCAGCCGGTTCTGGGACCGTCCATGCAGACGTGCGGAAACGGCCTGCGATTCAGCAGGCATTGGGCCACCTGAATTTTGCATGCTGGGTGATCTCCCCTGGGCTGGCCTTTTGTACATGCCTGGTTCTGGTCACCACACCACTATGTGTAGATTGTGTGGGGGATCTGGGCCAACATTTAGGTTTGGTTAGAGTTTCCTCAGGGTTTTAATGGTGTCTCCCTATGGCAAACCCCATTTTCTCCCAGGGAGAAGAAAAGATATATAGTTTTGAACAGAATTATACTAACAAGGATGAGCCCATTTACAAAAGCTTTAGTACATTTTTGCAGCATTCTGGGTCTTAGGCAGTAGACAATACAAGAGGACTTGTGGGGGAGGGGAAATCTCCAGTTGTTACCTCTTCTTTTTGCCACCAGCTTCAGTTCATTCCTGGCAGCTTCAGCTCCCCCACTGCTAATTCTGGTTTGGTCCTTCTAAGTTTAACTTCTTTCTGCCAGCTCACCATTGCTGGTTCACCTTCACCAGTTCCAGCTTCCTGATAACTTCCCCCACCCCTTTCCTAGTTACTGCCATTTATGCATGGGGGCGCGCCATACACCGGGCACACACCAGTGGAGATGGAAAATTGCCCCTTCCCCCCTTCCTCGTTCGCCCCACCCCGCCTCACCAGGCCTGGCCCCGCCCCACCAGTCTGGCCTATTTTTAGCTGGCAGAAAACTGTTTTCAGCCATCAGAAAAAGGTACGTGGGGTGGGGCTGTGGGAGTGGGGTTGCAGGGGGTGGTCACGGGGGCAGCACCCAGGAGCCATTTTGCTCTGGGTTCCATTCTCTCCCCCCTATGCCCCTGCTCTCATATAACTATGAACTTTTTAAAAAATCATGGCTTTCTGCAAATCTCCCTCAAATTTGAAAACCCCAAAATTGTAGCTCTTTGACTCCATAGAGTGGATTTACCTATCAACACTTAGACATCCCCCTAGATATGTAGGGATAATTTACACAAATGTCTAGCACACAAGAAAGAATGTTGTAAACTATGCAGCTCATTAGTTCAGTACTTTACTGCTCTGAAACCGACTTGGAAACAGTAGGCATAACACATCTCTACTTCCTCCTAGAATGCATACATTGTAAAGATTTATCAGTCATGTAGTTCTTGTTTTACTCAGAGAAGAAGGCTATTGAGTCTGTACACTGCACTGACATTGAAAATTGTCCACATTTCACAGTTAGTCTATTTAGTTATTTCTCCCTTTATTAAAACTGAGATTTAGAGCTGAAAGGAGCAGTTCATAGGTGCAAGCCATTATGGCATCACATCTAGAGGAATGGCTTAGTATCTGTGTGTCTATGTGAGCTTACAGAGCAGCTCCAGTTAAACACAATTAAATGTCAAAGGCAACCTGAACTAAAAGCCTTGCTTCTGTGTAGCTCCTTTTGTTGTCTGTGTACCGAAATAGAAGTGATTTCAGTGCAGTGTTTTATCAGGACATAGCTATTTTAAGACCCTAATGGCTTTTCACATGGCTCAAAAACAGCCTAGAATTGGCTCAAATCTGGAGCACCCCAGGGCCAATTTCATGCCATGTATATTCAGTATTTCTGCACCAAACATGCAAGGACATAGTGACTGTATCTGCTATGTGTGGTTTAGGAAGGGTGGGGGGACTGTCAATAAGACTATGTGGATCTGCAAAGAACAGGAACCTGCAGAGAAAGAAGCCAGGCACTAACATGTCATTCAGCAATCATTAGCAAAGATACTAAGACAAATTTATTTTTAAAAAACTGTCAAAAAGATATTCATTTGGTAGCACAATATATGAACATTTCATGGTTATGCATTGATTCAGAATACACTGTGTTCCAATCATCTTACAGCAGGTTTGCACACCAATGTTACCACCAACCTGCCCACCTGCTATTTATGATATTCCATCAGGGGCTCAGTAAACTTCCCTCCTGCTTAGGACTGCAAAACTAGTAATGCTGAACAGCACATCCTTCTAGGAGATCTATATTTAACTATTACAAGAAGGTAATCATTTAAAGTCACCATTTGTCACAGTTACATATACTTCATAATGGATTGGATCAGAATCAGTCTTTACATGAGTGCAAAGCAAAGCATTTTTACTCAAACATGCTTTCCAACGAGACATTTTCCACCTAGAGCGGCAAACTGCTGCATAACATCTTAGGTAATTCTGAAAGACTTATGGGTGGCTTGGGAGGCAAGCAGCCAGGAATAGGATATGGGAAACCAAAATGATAGATTCAGATGTGTTGTCAGGGGTGGATTTCATGGCATATCTGAGGCTCCAGCTCATAGACTTAGCAGGGAATTCAAAAGTAGACTGCAACTTTGAAGTGAACAAATCTAAATAAAGGGACCATCCATTAGACCATAGTCTAAAATGACCAAAGCCACCACTGAATACATTCCAGATGTATAGCGGAGCTCACACTTAACATTAAATCTGTAGTAAGAACTGGCTCCCAGTAAAATTCCAGATCATCTTCAAGGTGTTGGTATTAACCTTTAAGGCCCTTTGTGGCCTAGGGCCCTAATATCTTCGAGACCGTCTTACCCCATATCTCCCAAGCAGGCCTCTGTGATCTGCAGAGGCTAATCTACTGACAGTCCCCTGCCCCTCAATGATGCGGCTGGCCTCTACCTGGGCCAGGGCTTTTACAGCCCTGGCCCCTGCCTAGTGGAATGCTCTTCCATCTGCTGTTAGGGCCCTGCGGGACCTTGGTGAGTTCTACAGGGCCTGTAAAACCAAATTATTCCACCACACTTTGGGGGAGGCTGGCCGCGGATTGCCTGCCCCCTCCTGACGCCCTGTAACACGCCTTATACCATCGTGGACACTGCCTTGTATTCCATCTCTGTTGCTGGCATTGCTGGTCCCCTCCTGACCTTAAGATCAGATGCTATTACTACTATATTAATGATTATATTAATTGCTATAGGTTTTCTGATAATGCTGCTAGTGTGTTTTAAGGGATTTTAATGTTTATTGTTCACGATTTGTATTTTATTGTGCATTGATTGCTTATTGTACACCGCCCAGAGCCCTGTGGGAATCGGGCAGTCTATGAAATAACAACAACAACAACAACAACAACAACAACAACAACAACAACAACAACAACAACAACAACAACAACAACAACTTTTTAAAGAAAGAAAACTTGGCATTATTTATTTATTTATTTAGGATATTTCCATGCTTCCTCTTTAGAGACCTGTTTAAGGCTGCTTACAACTAAAACCATTTTGCAATATTAAAAACAAATCATTTCACATAAGCAGCAAAAACAAAAACAAAACACACCCTGTGCTGTCGAAGGCTTTCACAGCCGGATTTAACTGGTTGTAGTGGGTTTTCTGGGCTGTGTGGCTGTGGTCTGGTGGATCTTCTTCCTAACATTTCACCTGCATCTGTGGCGGGCATTTTCAGAGGTGTATCACAGGGGGAAAAACACCCTATTCATAAAACAGAAGCAGACCATTAAAAAGCTAACTATATAAAACTCCTGATTAAAAGCCAGAGTAGACAATGTTTTGTTTTGTCACTTGAAAGAAAGTAAAGCGCGTGCCAGTCAGACCTCAAGGGGGAAGTATTCTGAAGGCAAGGTATAGCCATAGAAAGTGCTATCTCTATTTGCCAACTGCCTCACCTCTGAAGGTATATAGACCTACAGAGCAGGGTTGGAACCACAGATCTTAATGTGGGGAGAGACAGTCCTTCAGCTCTCCTGGCCCCAACCCATTAGGGCTTTAAAGGTAAGAACCAGCATTTTGAATTGTGCCTGGAAATAGGCTGGTAGCCAAGGCAGATCTTCCAACACAGCAGTGATATGATCTGTGTTCCCAATGTCTAACAGTAGCCTGTCCACCTTGTTTTGGACCAGTTGAAGTTTCTGAACTGTTTTCAAAAGTGCCTCATGAAGAGTGCATTACATTAATCTAACTTGGATGAGGTCAGAACCAGGTTTTGCTTAGGATTTGAAATTGATTTGAAACTGATGTAATTCATATGAGGTGAGAAAAGATTAAGGAAGCATATTGTACAAGAAGTAGGGCATTAGATATGATACAACATCCTTCAAAATTTAATCTAAAAGAGCTTTAAAATAAAATTTTCCGTTATAATATTGTATAGATATTAGAGTAGTTTTTGGAGTTATGGAAACATATTTTGTGGTCCCACAAAATCTCACTTAAACATATTTTGTGGTTCCACTGTGAACAAGCTGGTGTTTAGTGCTTTTTGAAGATAGTTGAGTCCCTCTCCAGTTATGACCAAAGAGAGGAAAGGATGCTTGCCGCCAAGAATGGGAAAGTGAGGATGGCTGAGGAGCTGGGTGTCCCGGCTGGAGAAAGCACTGTCCCAATCATAAGAAAAAAAGAGTAATTTGGATGTATACTCTGCTTTTCTGTCCTGTAAGGAGTCTCACTTACAAACCCCTTCCCTTCCATTCCCCACAACAGACACTTCGTGATGTAGGTAGGTGGGGCTGAGAGAACTGTGACTAAGGCAAAGGTCATCCAACAGGATTCATGTGTAGGAGAAGGCAAAATCCAGTTCACCAGATAAGAAGAAAGTCTGAATTTATACCCCACCTTTCTCTCCTGTAAGGAGACTTAAGGTGATTTACAAGCTCCTTTCCCTTCCTTTCCCTTCCTCTCCCCACAACAGACACCTTGTGAGATAGGTGGGGCTGAGAGATTTCTGAAGAACTGTGACCAGCCCAAGGTCACCCAGCAAGAATGTAGGAGTGCAGAAACACATCTGGTTCACCAGATAAGCCTCTGCCACTCAGGTGGAAGAGTGGGGAATCAAATCTGGTTCTCCAGGCTAGAATCCACCTGCTCTTAACCACTACACCATGCTGGCTCACTGAGCCCATCACTCAGTGGAGGAGAAGGGAATCTGTTCTCCAGATTAGAGTCTAGATTAGAGTCTACTGCTCTAAACCACTGCACCATACTGCTTCACCACCTCACAGTAGCTGTTTATGTCTTGACCCACGAGATGGCCTACAAGTGATGAAGGCACATCCTGTCTTAATGAACTGCAATCCATGAGCTGGAGCAGCAGTGGCGTAGGAGGTTAAGAGCTCATGTATCTAATCTGGAGGAACCGGGTTTGATTCCCAGCTCTGCCACCTGAACTGTGGAGGCTTATCTGGGGAATTCAGATTAGCCTGTACACTCCCACACATGCCAGCTGGGTGACCTTGGGGTAGTCACAGCTTCTCGGAGCTCTCTCAGCCCCACCCACCTCACAGGGTGTTTGTTGTGAGGGGGGAAGGGGAAGGAGATTGTAAGCCCCTTTGAGTCTCCTGCAGGAGAGAAAGGGGGGATATAAATCCAAACTCTTCTTCTTCTAAAAGCCTTCTTTACTCTGTGGCCTTTTTAAACACTGAACTTGAAAGTATATACTTCTTTGTATGAGGACTGTATAATCAAATAGCTGTATTTTGTATCACACACACACACACACACACACACACACACACACACACACACACACACACACACACACATGTATTTAAACATAAGCATTTTGATGCAGCACAGCTACTTTAATTCATATATAATGTATTTTCCATTCTTGATTTTCCAGTATAAATATTAATGATTACTAAGGAGTATTGTTAGTCTTCTACAGGACTTCAACTCTGCCTTGATGTACCTACCATTTGACACACTAAAGGAAATGTTTTCCTAACATGATTTGTACTCAAGACATTAGATGCTTTATGATCTAGTAATGCTCTAGATAAATAGAGCACCTGTTAGAAAGACACATATAACTAAAGCTACAAACAAAAATGCTGAAATGTTATTCAGAATTGTAATTCATTTTTTGTTTGTTTTATGATAAATACTACACAGTGTAAGAGAGAGATGTCTAGAAGAGCAGAAGAGACGAAGACAACGAGCAACAAAGAAGATCAGCACCTTTATTGGCACTTTTATACTTTGCTTTGCACCATATGTAATCACAAGGTAAGGGATAAACTAGCCAGTTGAACTGCATCTAAATAAATCTGACAGCAGATTGTTTACTGGATTTTTAATATTTTGTTGAATTATAATGGCATAAGTAATCCCATGAATGAAATGTTAATGAAAAGGAAGGCAGTCTGCATTCCAATACAGGCATTTTAATAGGAGTTGAGCCACACAGCAATCCTGTCTGGGAGTTATTCACTGATGTTAAACTAGAGTAACTGCATAGAGCTGCACTCTCGTGGTCCTAGAAAATCAGACTGGACCAAAAATAAACATAAGCGTTTTGATGCAGCACAGCTACTTCAATTCATACAAAATTATCAAGTTCATTGGAAGCCTTAGGGTGAAGAAGCTGTCAGTATTTTGGGTCAGGTGTACTATTTAGAAAAGCAGGAAAGAATATCTTCTCCCTACATTTCAGATCACATATGATTTATTCTTATTGGCCAACTACATATCTATACTGATGTGTACAATATAGACCACATTTCTCTTTGAATGCATGGCTTTTTTTCAATTTAGTTTGAATTTATCTACTGGAAATCAGAATGATCAGAGAATGATTCAAAATGGTTGTATATTAGGAAATATGAGCTATAGGAAGAGAAGGGATTCAATAACCTGGAAATATTTGGTTTAAAAGAAAGCACTTTGCAATCAGCATGAGATTTACACTTCTCTAAAAAAAATGCTGTCATATACAAACCTTGCTACTTCAGTCTTTCACCTGACTATTTTCTATATATACCCTGAGAACGTTGCAGCAAACATGCCTATCTGGCTTGTTTTTTAAGAGGCTAGTTTGAGGGTTTAAATTGGCCAACTTCTGTAAGGCATTAAATCGATTGGTGTTTGTCACCTCTTTTTGACCGCAAAATATCTTTTGCTCCTAAGACTTGTGGAGACACATGCATTTTGAAAATGATTCAGTTATTAATTATGCAACAGTTGGTGCAATTTGCACACTGGGGACTGTTACAATCAATTAGAAAAGAGATCAAGGTTAAAGGATAAAAATGACAAGCATGGAACAGTTGACTAAAATCAATGAACAGCAAAACTTGGGGGATTTTATGAAAAAGCACTAAAGGGGGAAAATACTTGGGTTTCTTAAATTCAAAGGAAACTTGAAAATTCCAAGAACTCCCACTTAATTTGTATCATTTAAATTGCTCAACTAAGAAATTCTATGTCATACACAAGATTTCACAGTTTTTTTCTAACTTAGAGCTACACAACCAGTCCTTTGACTTATGAGTAAATGAGTAAAATTTTAATCATCCATTTCATAACCAATTAAATGTTAAAAGAAACAAAAAAATTACTTGGAATGAGAATAGTAAAAAATCATAGTTCAAATAAATCATTAGATTATACAGTACACAGAATACTAATGAATGGCTTATATCTGGGGGGGGGGGGGGGTTCACTGAATTCCTATACTGTTGCTATGAACAGTTGCTGGGAAGAAACAAAAAGCAAAATTTTCATTCAAAAACATCACTCAAAATTGTTAGTGGAAATGAATTATTGAAATGTTGATTACTGTGCTTCAAAAGCTGCATAAGAGGGAACAATCTGAAAGGTTATGTTAGCTTTTCAGAACATTTGGAATATGTACATTTATTTTTAACCAATGGAAAAAATGATAATCTGTGTGTTATTCTTAAAATATGAACATTTTCATAGGATTGTTGCCCGTTGTCTCCTTTCATATCAGAAGATCAGTGACCGGGGGTGGAGGGCAAGGCCCCCTGGCAAGCCCCATCCCAAGGCCCCTCTCTGGCAAGGAAGGGGCATCCACCCCTCCCAGGAGCCAACAGCTGCCAGGCTGCAGGTGGCTGGCTCAGCCCCCTGTCACTGGCCTAGCACCCCGAAACAAGACAGGGGTCAGCAGCCCCAGGCCAGCCCTGCCCGAATGGGGGCCTCCAGGAGCATGCAGGTCAGATCTCCAATGCAGGTCCCAATGACCAACCAGCCCTCAGAGATTGGCTGGCAGCCTCACCCCTACCTTAAAAGGCAGGGTGGAGATTGGTGGCCAGAGACGGGATGGGCCTGGCTACAATCCTGAGAACTGCACCCAGGGATTGGGAGGCAGCAGTGGCAGGGGGTTTAAATGGAAAGGGCATGGTGACAATTGCGGGGAAAAGAAAGGAGAGGAGGAGGGGGCAGAAGAGAGAGGAGGCAGGATAGTAAAAGCGGAAGGAATGGAGAACAGAGGAGAGTCAGAGGAGAGAGAGAGTGTGAGAAGAAGAGGAAGTAGGGAAGAACTGAAGGTTGCTAGAGGCCAGAGCCAAACTCAGGGAAAGACCGGGTGGAGGGGCTCCGCCAGAAGAGGGGCTGAGGAGGTCCTAAAGTACAGGGACAGGCTTTTGGTCCATCCTGTGGCTTTGGGGATTGCAGGCAATGAACCACCCTGCAACCACTCAAGGCAAGGACGGTAAAGACACCCACCATGAAGGGATAAGAGGAAAGGAATCCACCCAGCCTAGAGTACTGAGTGAGGTGGCAGCTCACAATCAGTCAATACTTGGGAGATAGCATTAAAGATTATGCTAGTGCTTAATGATGATAATATATATGAATGCCATAATTATATGTAACAAAACATAGATATTGCTAAGTAACATTTAATAATAACCTGGATAGCTTGGACAGATTTATGGAGAAGTTGATCTGTGGCTACCAGTCTTGATCCTCCTTGATCTGAGATTGCAAATGCCTTAGCAGACCAGGTGCTTGGGAGCAGCAGCAGCAGAAGGCCATTGCTTTCACATCCTGCATGTGAGCTCCCAAAGGTATCTGATGGGCCACTGCGAATAGCAGAGTGCTGGACTAGATGGACTCTGGTCTGATCCAGCAGGCTCCTTCTTATGTTCTTAAGGAATTTCAGTGACAATGATCGCAAGTTTGTCACTCACCAGTTTTCCCTTATAAATTTTTGGAGTACATTCAGAAGTGCTTGGAACCCCCCTCCCCCCAATAGGGTTAGACTGTAAGTGTCATAAATGGAGTGAAATGTATATTCATTCTTACAGCAATCCTCTGTACCCCCCTCAGCTTGTTCTGAGTGTAGGGGATGCTTGTGGGATGTGGTAAGCAGAGTGAAACGATAAAAAGGAATCAACTAGAAGAAATTTTGTATCTGGTCTGTGCCGAGGCTCTCTGTCAGTTGTTCACTTACTCGTATATACTCGTGTATAAGTCGACCAGCATATAAGTCAAGGCACCTAATTTTACCACAAAAAACTGGGAAAACTTATTGACTCACGTATAAGTCGAGGGTGGGAAATGCAGCAGCTACTGGTAAATTTCAAAAATAAAAATAGATACCAATAAAATTACATTAATTGAGGCATCAATAGGTTAAATGTTTCTGAATATTTATTTTAAAGAAAAACAGTAAACTAGCTCTGTAAGTGGAAAATAGGATCAACAAAAACAATATGGTCTCAACAATAACTTTAAAAGTACAAAAACCTTAGCTCAACCCACAACCAAACTAAAAAACAAGAGTTACAATCCTTCAAAACTGGATTTTTGGTCAGGGGAGGAATGTTTACGTTAGCAGTACCAACATTGCAGAGTATCTTTAGGAGACCCTCCTTATTATACCACACAGGTTTGGTGAAGTTTGGTTCAAGGGGTCCAAAGTTATGGACCATCAAAATGTAGCCCCATCTACTATTAGCTCCCATTGGAAACAATGGGGGATGGGGCATCCCCTTTGGGGGTCCATAACTTTGGACCCCCTGAACCAAACTTTACCAAACTTGGGTGGTATCGTCAGGAGAGTGTCTTGAAAAATCCCTGAAATTTTGGTGCTGCTAGCCTAAAAAACTGCACCCTCTGGCAGCCAACAAAGTAAAAACCCTAAAATATTTTTCAAAATACACCTGATTTGCATATAAGTCAAGGGAGGTTTTTTCAGTACAAAAAATGTGCTGAAAAATTCGACTTCTATGCGAGTATATATGGTAGATTTTCCTTTAATTTGAACCCTCGGCACAAAGGGTAATTTGTTTAAATTCTAGTATGGAGTGATCTGCCATGAGAAGCAATTTTTAATATAAGGCAAAGGTTATCATTCTCGGTTCTAGGTTTAACCTGAAAGGTTGCAATATTGCAAACTAAATCTTTAGAAACCAGACCATATATAGTGTATAACACTTTGTATTTGCATATGTGTATTCACCATTTTGATCTGCTGATACTGAACCATTTAAAATAATTACATCTAATCTATTCCAAAAAACAACCTAGCAAGAGCCCGCAGAATTAGCAATTTGATCTTTTGATTTTCTGTCCAACAAGGGCGTTTCAGTTTCTGGTTCTGATAAAGCATGAATTTTTTCTTTTAGAAATGTATCATTTGGTCCTATTCTAGCATTTAAATTGCCCATGATAATAAAATCATGATTTATATATTTTGAGATTATATTCAGAACAAACTCTTCGAATTTGTACCAGATTACTTCAATTGTTTTTAAGGACTTCAATGGAGGTATATATGTTGATACAATAATATACTTTTTCCTTTCAAGCTTAAAGACTATACCACATGCCCCCTAATCAAAATCTTCAATTCTCTGTATGTAACTACTTAGCTCCCTGGAAACGAAGATAACTATTGCACCACTAGGGCGAAAGTTTCTACTATAGTGTACTGTTTTAAGATCATAAACTTTGTAATCATATAGGGAAATATACTTTGGACACCATGTTTCTTGCAAAAGAATAATATCATGTCCAGTGATAAATTTTACAAAAGAGGTGTCCATAAATTTACTCTCCCAACCCGCCACTTTCCATGAAATAAGTTTTAGGTCTTCAATTTCTTTAGTCAAGTGGTAGTTGCTGCTGTAATTTGTTCTAATGAATTTCCTTTTTCTATGAAGACAGAGACATTTTGGCATTTTTTCTATTTGGCCCTTTCTGCACTGGCAAAGTACAATGGGTTGCAGCTGGGGTTAAGCAACCCACGTTGCCATCGGCTTGTTCGCATGCCTCCATGCAGGCAGCCAATGGAGCCTGTGGAGGCAATGCTGGTCTTTGCATGGAAGTGTGTGTTTTTTCAGTCACCTCCCTCTGCTGTGTAGCTATGAAGCCAGGCAGGCATGCACCTTCACAGCCATGTTGTCATCCCTGTGCTTCCCAGGGCAGCCATCCATTCAGCTGTGGCTGCAATCCATATTAAAACTAAAGAATTGCTGATAGTGCGATTCTTGAAAAACCCGGGTTGGGGGGAAAAACGTGGAACAGACTCGTGTTAGGAGCAGGATCCATGTGAAATTCCACCCCAACATGGGTTTTATACCATAGTTAGCCCGTGTTTATTGGCCCGCGTGGAAGGAGCCTTTATTGTGGGGTTGTTCTTTCGTCTTTTTTACTGGAATTTGGGCTTCCATAGTTGGGTTTGAGTTTATAGAGGAACTCGCAATTTCAACTCCTTTAGGTTGGAACTCGTCCTGAGCATTGATTAATGAATCATTGTCTGTAGAGAGGTATCAACATCTCCTACTTGTTGGGCAACAAGTATAACCTGAGCTTCACCAATCAAAAAGTTCTCGTAATTTCTCAGGTCCTTGATTTCTGTAGATGGTACTACATCTGTCCATTCCAACAATGGTTGTTCTGTTCTTAAAACTGAGGGAATACATAGATGGGATAGTTCGGCCAGTTCCTGCATCCATGTTTCCTATTTTATCACATTAAATTTCCTGTTAGAACTTGATTAGACCATCTATCTATTTCCATTTCCATGGTCAGGTTACAGTTTGGGTGTTGAGTTATTTGTATTGGTATCAGAGATTCATTGTTGAATTCTTCAACAGAGGTGAGTCAAGTATGATAGGATCATCCTGACTGTTTATACAGTCTCATTGAATTGTGATCTGCTTTTTTGATGTTGAAGACCTTTTATTCTTCACACATTTTTGCTTTAGTGTTTCTAGTCTGTTTATAATTCCCTCTTGTTCTTCTGTTGGTAAAGGATAGAAAGGATTCTTTAAGGTTTTCATCTAATATTTGGTTATCAATAGTTTCCATTGGAGAACTAATATTATGAGTACCCAAGAATTTCTTCTGACCAGAGGAATCAGACATTTTCTTATATAGCTCCAAGGGATTAATTTGAGATCTTTTAGCTTCCTTTGTAGTTGTGTATTTCCTTTTAAATCATGTTTTACATTGGAAAAGAGTGGGTAAATAAGAGTGTCCTTAAAAACCCGGGCCAGAAACCCTTAGAAGCTAAAAAAAATCCTTTGGCATAACATTATTGAAGACATGTTAGAGTTAAATGTCAGGATTACTCTAGGTCAGGGGTAGGGAACCTGCGGCTCTCCAGATGTTCAGGAACTACAATTCCCATCAGCCTCTGTCAGCATGGCCAATTGGCCATGCTGGTAGGGGCTGATGGGAATTGTAGTTCCTGAACATCTGGAGAGCCGCAGGTTCCCTACCCCTGCTCTAGGTTGTTGTTTTGTGGATTCCAGAGCTTCCACAAAATTTATTTCACTCTTTAACAGTTCTCTCAAGTTTCTTCTTGTAGCTGTAATATTGCTCTAGTCTGGAATCCTTCCTCTGTAGTTGCACACAGTTAAGCATATCTTGTTTGGAGCCAATATCAGATTGCTAGAGTCCCCTATTAAATTCTTTTTCAAAAAAAAAATTAGAGCATGTTTCTTTAACAGATCTAGGTTGTTTCTTTAACTACCTCTGTGCTACAGCCTCCTCTTCTGAGTTCCCGTTCTGTTTGGTAATTTCTTCCATTTTACTATTTAATAATTTTAACTCCTTATATATGTATTCAACTGTGATAATTATAAGGGATAAGAGACTGGAAAATTCTTCCCTACTTTTCAGTTCATTTACAATACATTCCTCAGCTTTCTTGATGTTTATCTTCTCTTTCAGTTTGCTTATTACATCTCTAGGGTGTTCCTTTGATTTTCTGTTTACTTTCGCATTACTTTTAGATATAACAGAGGCATTTTCTAAGTCTTTATCCATTAGAACTTCAAAACGATTGGCAGTATTTACTTGAATAAAATCCATTATTTTTTATTGTTTAGCAAGGGGCAGGGAGTTTTCTTCCAACTCCCTTGGATGTTTTTTTATGACCCATAATTAAAAGTTACAGCCCCAAGGACACCTCAGTACTGCTAAATTGTTCACTTATCAACTTGGGAACATAAACAATGCCATAAAAATGAAATTAGTCAAACCTTAATGGAGCTCTTTTCACTGGTTGCTGCCTCTTGAAACTCTTTCAATGTGATTTCAAGAAGTACTTAAAGAAATCAAATTATTAGGTTAAGGAATTACCAATTTGCAATACCTACAGAAAGAAAATCTTGACAGACCAGGAACATGCTCGTTATGAAGCTGTTCTTCAGTTTGATGTATTGTTGAAAGCTTTCACAGCTGGAAGCAACTGGCTGTTGTGGGTTTTCCACACTGTGCCATTGTTGTCTGGTAGCTTTTGTTCCTAATGTTTCACTCACATCTATGGCTGGTATCTTCAGAGGTATGGCATGGTAAGATGAGTTTCTCAGTAAGAAGTGTGAAAGAAACACATCTTACTGTGACATGCCTCTGAAGATGCCAGCCATAGATGTGGGCAAAACATCAGCAAAAACTACCAGACCAAAGCCATGCAGCCCAGAAAACCCTCAACTGTCAAATGTACAGTTAAATTATAAGATCAACATTTTTTTAAAAAAAAAATTACACAGTTTATAAATGCATTTAAAGAAATGTAGTGATAAATTCACAAAGATTCTTGTGAAGAAATTAGATGCTCTTTAATAGCCATCCATCACCAGGAAAAAGACAATAGTGATTTTTTGCTTCTTTCACATTCCTATTTAATATTTTTTATAAGGATTAATTGTAATACACATCCATTGGCAAGTGGTAAAATATTAACAACTTTGCATTTTGGTCTCTGAGCTTCATCCACTTCAGCATAATATCAATAAGCCATCCTGATATAGCATCTTAAATATTATAGAATGAATTATGTCTTCTATATTATAGCCCAACCTCTCCTGTTCATTTGCTGCTTGGTAACAGTAAAAGCCTTCTTAGAACAACCACAATGCAATCTGCAGAACTATAAAATTTTCATAATGGAGATCACAAACCTAAGAGTCACACTGATTGCACATGACAGAAAACTCCATCCATCATGTGACAGAATGACACAAAGTAATTATAAATACCTGGAACTGTTTACTTAAAATAATAATTGCTACCATTGCCTTCAAATTATACCTTCAGCTAACAATGACCATAAACGTTTTCTTCTATCAAAGAATATGTAAATCTGTATACATACACTGGGAAAGTGTGTCTTCAATAGATCTTGCAAGACATTACCCACAAAACAAAATTTAAAAACTGCTGCTAAACTACAGCTGTCCCAATAAATCAAGTGTATCCAATTTTCATTTTTACAGATCCAATTACCACAGCATAGTTAAGAAATACATTAAATTTTTCCATTGAGGGGTTCACTCAGTTATAAAGCATAATAAAAGGATACAAATATCTTGGCTTTGTTTACACCTGTGCTGGGATTTTATTTTAAAATATTCCTGTACTGGGATTTTATAGGAATTATATTTTGTTTTAACTATGGTCCATTCTGCACATCACAAATAAGGCTGGAGGGGGAGCATCTTGGGGGAGGGAGCATCTTGGGGGGGGGAACTCCACACAGAATGGGGGGGGGAATCTTGGGGGGGAACTCCACACAGCTTTTTCCCCAAGCAGTCATCAGAACGCTTTATTTCAGCTCAAACTGTTCTGTTTTGTGGATGCAAAACTACTTATCTTTTTTTCACAAGTCATCTGAAAGTCATCTCCTCTTGCTGTGCAGAGCTCAGGAGCTGAGGAGATATCTTATTTTTTTTCTGCCCAACCATTAAAGCCTCTTGACAGTTTCCTCTGCTGCTCGTGCCTGTCATTTTATGGCACTGCAGGGATTCTCCATGTCCATAGCTATTTGCAGAAGGTTTCTTGGGGAGGTTTACTCTGCAGGCTCCATTGGTGCCTTTTCAACCCCAAAAGTGGATGGATGTACTCAGCTCATCCTGCCAATTCCAGCAATATATAGTTTTTCCTTTCTTAACTTTTTTGATGAGCTGTCTTTGAAGACACACAGACACAACAAGAAAATTGGCAAGGATTCTGAAATCATGTCTGCATATTTTCAAAGACTGCTCCTTGAAAATTTTTGAAGGGAAAAACTGGATATTGCCAGAATCAGCCAGACAAGCTGAGTACAACCATGAACTTTTGGGGCAGAGCATGGGATCCCTAGGGAATCCCTAGAGAATTCTTCAGCAAATAGCTGCAGGCATGGAGAATCACTGCACCACCATAAAATGTTAGGCAGGAGAGGCAGAAGGAAATAGTGTGTGGAGAGGGGGAAGCCCCTTTTCTCCTCTGACGACTTGTTGTCCATGCTGTTAATACAAAAAATGAGACGCTTTTTTTAAAGATGTTCCCAAGATGTCTTACTTGTGGTGTACAGATTTTTATTGTGACATAAGGTGTGTTTTCTGTATTATGATTTTGCTTTTGTTCATTTACTTTCATATATCATCACCTTTTAAGGAAGGTGGCATAGAAACAATGGTAGTTTCTCTTTTCCAGATAAATTAGGATCTGTTCTCCTCATCAGCCCCTACCAGCATGGCCAATTGGCCATGCTGACAGAGGCTGATGGGAATTGTAGTTCCTGAACATCTGGAGAGCCGCAGGTTCCCTACCCCTGGTATAGCTTGATCCTGGCAGATCTCAGAAGATAAGCAAGCTTAGTACTTAGAAGAGAAATACAACTTAATTATTCTCATTTTTAATTTTTTTTTTTTGGTGTGTATTAGGACAATTTCAGGAAGGATTCAGAAAGAGAAATACTGTCTATTTCAGATCATGTAGCTGATCTTCAATATATACATGAACTGCCAGTTTCAACAAACCATTTTGTCTCATATGCCTGCTTACATTCTGAAAACAAACAAAATACAATATTGAGGAAGCTTTTCATTTCTCATAGGAACTTTATGCGAACTGAGCTGTGTTATCTTACTGTTATTGTTTTTTAAACTCAGATTGTTTTAATGGTTGAAAGCTGCTCTAATTTCAGGGACATGAGCAGGATATTTTAAATCAGTAATTAAACTTATTTATTTATGAGAATTATTCCAAATGCCCTCTTTATCCAGACTAAATTATCAGATAGTGGTGGCTTGAACAATAACTTGTCTTTAGTGAACAAATCATACAATGGCTCTGTTATGCAATTGTGTATCCAAGGATATATGGGTCGATTCCCCACTCATGATTAAATGTGTGCTTGTCACTCCAAATATCCAGGTTTCCAGCAGAACTCCACACTGCACCAGTGCTGAACGCACATTCATCCCATTTCTGCCGCTTCCCCCCCCCCCCCCAGCACGTGTTATTTCAGACCCTGGAAGGAAGTAGACCTTTTCAAAAAATGTGCGGTCAATCTGGAGCAGAGGGGAACTTGGGGGGGTTGAATCCAGATTCGAACTACCCGCCCTTGCGAGTGACGTGGAGTCTCCAATCCAATCAGGACGCAGCGGGCTGTGCGCGAAGCATTCACAGCCCTTTTAAAAAAATTTGGGGGAGCTAAGATCCACATCTATATGAAACAACAAGGAGCCAGTTTGAATGCTTCACTGAGTAAAAGGCAATACAAAGTAGCACTAAATGTCATATTCACGGGTATATGAGGGGACAAAGCAGCACGGAAATGGGACTTGCCTTTAATCGCCCGTTTCCCCGTAGAGTTGCTCTGCGCATGCCTGAAATCGACATGGATACAAGGCAATGCAGGGCCAGTTTTGAATGTTCCACTGAGTAAAAGGCAATACAATGAAATGTTAAACGTCGTATCCACTTGGATATGAGGGGACAAAGCAACACGGAAACGAGGCTTTGTTTTAATCACCCATTTCTTCTTTCCTGCATAGGGTCATCTCTGCACATGCTCACAGAGATGTGGATCCATCAGTTTGAAAAAAAAAAATTCCCGCCCCAGCACAATGCAGCAGCCAATCAGGATAGCCCCTGAGCAGATCACACGTTTGATCTGCCGACAGTGACGACTCCTGCGTGGCTGCTGCATTTCTGGGAACAAGGGGGAAGAAGCTGCAGTGGGGACCATGAAACCGTGCTCAAAAGGTCCCGAATCTAACCAAACCAGTTTGTATCTACTTTTATTTTTGAAGTGGGGAATTGACCATGGAGACAACCTGCACTATTAGTTTGTATATATTGGCCCTCCCAGTGTTTTTGATATCAATATGCAGATATAAATGTAGGGTTGCTCTTTTCCACATCAGTATATTTGAAGCCATGGCAATTAAATGGAACCTCAACAATCTGAGATAGTTTTGGTGCTGTGTGGTTTCCGGGCTATATCCGGGCCATACAGCCCGGAAACCACACAGCACCCAAGTGATTCTGGCCGTGAAAGCCTTCGACAATAAATCTGAGATAGTATTTATTTGAATACCAGATACTGGGAAAGATAGTGTTGGGCCAGTGCCTCGCTTGTGAATTTTCCAGGAATTGACTGGTCCCTGAAAAGAGTAAAAGTCCAGGAGGTCACTTCTCATACTTGATGTTCTTGATTCTTTAATTCAAATGCTGGCTCTAACAGTAACATTATTTCCTCTTTTCTTGACAGACTGGTAGAATTGTCGTCCATAGTCCCAATCAATGCACATTGGGGAGTCATTTCCAAGTGTCTGGCATATAGCAAAGCTGTTTCAGATCCTTTTGTGTACTCTTTGTTACGACACCAATACAAGAAGACATGGAAGGACATCATAAACAAAATCCTTAAAAGAAGTTCAATAAATTCATCAGCCCTCACAAGTGAATCACAAAGTCGGAATATTTTACAGGCAAATGAGTAGACTTCAGTCTGAACCACTTGTTAATTATGGAATAATAATCATGAGAAGAGGTGGAGGAAGAGTAGCAGGTGCCTCTTAATATCATCAGCTGGCAAAAGTTGGAAAGCTTGCCTTTGAAATCTTCAGTGACCTGGGTAATGAATTTCATAGAAAAGTTGGCTGCCGTTCAAAACTGCTATTCAGTCTTGTCTACAAAATTTTTACCAGCTTCATGAAATGTGTACGACCATAAAGGCAAAATCCTGTCTTTATCCAATAGTGGTTGTCCATCGGTATGGTAATGATGAAGGGTATGTTATATGTCCAAAGACAACTATTTTTCCCTGACTCAAGAATTTTTGGACTTCTGTGCTGGTTTTGATGTGGGACAGCAAATTAATAATTTGCTAGTATGTGACCTTGAGAATAATCAAGAACAAGTAGTCATTCTTGATTCTTTTGAGATTGCGTTCATTTGGGTATACCTGATTATGTGTAAACCTGGGACATCTGAACACTAGTATTTAGCATCATCCCACTTCTAATCTAGATATGTGTTGTTCTGTCTCTGTACAAACAGAAAGACAGAACCTCTTATTGTGGTTTAGTTTAATGTTTGTCTAGTGATGCGCTTATCTCTGGTATACCAAAGAGCAATTGCTTCATGCATCACAAGTGACATACCCAAATGATTCTCATTTCAGGGACTGCATGTACTGCTCCAATATGACCACTTTCCCTGGACATGCGGGTTTTGGTGACCTTCAGATAATTGTCAATCCAGATGGTTGACAGGGACCACCACTGCCTTGGCTAACAGAGTCCATCAGTGGGTTTTTACAGGGAAGGAGATGCTGCACTGAGAGAAAGCTCTTCCCCAGGACACTTGCTATCCTTTCCTACTGTGTACAACCATACAATACCATGAAAGTAGAAAGCTATCATCTCTTCCTAATCAAAATGTTTCCATGTTGCAATGGTTCTCTGACTGTGAAAATAACTATAGTGTTGCTGTATCAAAGCATAGGTGTCTAATGTCTGCAGTGCTCTGGCTTGCTTAGCCAGCTGAGCAGTCTGGAATGTAATGCTCTTCACAATGCAATAGCTAACATATTTTTCCAGAGGACAATGAAGGTCCTTTCTGGATTCTCTAAGAACATGTTTAGAAAAAATTGCACAGATGTCCTGAATCAAGGCTCATAATTGATTAAAAGGGTTTGTACTCATGCCAAAAGAACAGTTAGCTGAATCTGCTTTTATTTTTAAAATTAGGAAAATCATTATCTGCTAAGATTTAAAAACAAATATTTGTCATGAAAAATTTTACATCAAATAGTCATTACAACCAAATGTATTTTAAAAACTATGAAAAAAATGTTTCCTGTGACCAGAATGCTGTTTTATAAACCTCCAATAATGGGAAGATAAAACCCAGTTTTGAGAAAGCAGAATGAAAGGGAATGGTTCAGCCCTCCTTTGTGCACAGTTCTGTGGTTCTGCATGGAGCAGTGGACTGTTGATCCTTCTTCTCCCATCCACAGCCCTTTTACAGCATAGAATGCAGGGCATACCCAGTGGTATGCTTGTGGAAACATTCAACTATTAATTAATAATTTTGCATCAAATCCAAGTAAAAATGTCCCTTTGAGACATGCCTCTTTTTATGTTTCTGTAAAAAAACACACTAGTAAATAACATCCATTTTTCACAGTGCTGTAGAGTGTATGAAATAGGAACTGCCTTCTGTGTTCTAATTCTGTTGCCACATTTTTATTTCTAGTACCATCAATTGATTCTTCATATGTTAATACATAAGGGATTTTTGAGCAAAGGTTCTTGGCCTATTTGCCTTTTTACAATATGCCTTGAATCAAAAGGGAGGGAATAATTTTGCCTTAGTATTTGTGTTTGCTAAACAAAGTTGTTACCAAGAAGTTGTTTATTGCATTCTTTGGTACCACTGCATTGCACAGCTACAATAGGTCATGGTTCTGAAATGATTTGACTAAATAACTTTCACTAATCAATTCTGTTAATAGCATTCCCCTAATTGTATCATTTGGCAGCTGAATCTGAATGCCATTTCACAATCCAGAACCCCAAAAACTTTACTGTACTCTGAAGTTCTTGCATATATGGGTAGACCCATTTAAACATGTGCATTTTCCACTGAAAGGTGTGCCATGGCCACTGCAAGCACATTGAGACTCCTGTAGATTGGGATCCTATTTACATATCTAGCCATTTGCAAAACTGTCATCTACCAAATCCTTGACCAAGAATGGCATCCTTTCTGGCAATACCTAATTTGTTAATTGAATTACTGCCTCCATTAACAATATATTTGCTACCAATTTGGCATTCTAAATCCATAAATAATATTCCTGTTGACAGTATTTTAAAGATACTGTACTATTGCAACTATACCAATAGGTAGAATACCAGTCTAAAATTTATGGCTTACAGTTCCAGTTCATGGATATTTCTTTGTTTCTTTGCTTCACTGTTTGTCCAATCAAATCTATGGTTAACATAGACTTCATAATTAAATTGTTTTATATATTTGATACTGAAGTCCACTTCCAGTAATTTGGGCCAAAGTTCCCTTATTCATCTTTTTTTTTTACTGTGCAGCTTATGCCTAATATTCATTTCTAGCAACTTCTGATCACCTGAGGTTACAGGTTAGATGAGATGGTGTCCATGCCCAATATTTCTTGCTTGTTAAATAAGATGGAAAGAAAACTTTCAATCTATATTTTAAAATCTAGTTTTGCTATTGTCATTTCAAGACAGAACTTAATCAGAAATCTCTCTCTCTCTCTCTCTCTCTCTCTCTCTCTCTCTCTCTCTCTCTTTCTCTATCTCGGTTCTGACCCGGTGCTGGTGCCAAAGTAGCCTTCTGCCAAGATAAACCTGCTCAAGGGATAACAAATATTCTCTCAAATGAATCTCCCATAAGTCTTCATCTGCTACAATGCCTCTAAGGATGTGGTTTAAAACTATCAAATCTGGCACAATGGGAAATTTACAAGTGAAGAAACACATGGATCCATTCTGTCCAATACAAATAAAATGTCTTGAGGATGTTAAAAGAAGCATTTTGAAGAATTCCACACAGCTTTTCCCAAAAACATTATCAAGACATTTTATTTGTGCTCAGTGCAATTTATTTAAAAATAGCCATGATGGGGACTTGTTTTCCAGGAGACATTTTACCTCCCTGCCTTCCACCCCTCTTCTCCTGTAAGAGCACTTACTACCATTTTCACAGCAGCTTGTGTCTGCCATTTTCTGCAGCTTGAGATTCTCTGCTACCTCCATTTGTTGCATTTACTTCCCATAGAGGTTTCCTCTGCTTGCAGCTCAGATTGCCATTGTCTTGTATAAATGACTAAAGTTTGTTTTCTGTGTGATTCCTGCTTTTTTTCCTTTTTTGTTTTGTTTAGGGGAGCTGTATTCATAGCTACAATGACACAGATAATAGACTGCAGCCACTTGGAGGACTGGTCTACCTCTCATTAAGCAGCATTCGGCAGACCTGGCCTGTTTGTTTTTTCAAGATGGTCCTCGGAAGCTGGGTCTACCCACTGCTTCTTAATGGGAGGTTGACCAGTCTCCCAAGCGACTGCAGTTCTCTTATCTGTGTCACTGTAGCTTCAAATACAGCTCCCCCTAAACAAAAAGGAAAAGGAAAAAAGATAAGTGCACAGGATCACTAGGGAAAACAAACTTTATTCATGAACATTTTACATTCTTGGAAATGTATGTAATCAGATGAGCTGCAAGCAGAGGAAACCTCCATTGGAAACAAATGCAGCAAATGGAGGTAAAAAAAGGAATCTCCACCTGCAGAAAAAAGCAGTCGCAAATGAAAGTATTCCAACCGGGGAAGGAGGGTGGAAGGCAGGAGAAATAAAAGACTGTCCACTGTGCAAGAGGGGTTCTTTTTCAAAAGTCCTAAGGATATTTTATTTGTGCAGTACAGTAGGAAAAAACCAAAACAGTTCTTTTTAAAGTGTCTTCAGGATGTCTTATTTGTGCTGTGCAGCATGGACCAAAGGGCTAGATCAAGTTGTGAGTTTGCAGAAACATTTTTACCACTTCCTCCTGAGTAGCCACCCGCAGCCCTTAAAACTCACTGCTGAGGTAATGGATGCTCCAAAACAATAAGCAGCGTGACATGGGGAGAGCAGCAACAAAGGATTTACCAGAATGACCTCTTTCATTGTTTGGTAAGCTGCTAAGATTTTCATAGATGGTGCCTATACAAAAATGAGGGGAAGGATGACTGTAGTCCATTCATGACATGTAGCCCATTCCTCTGGAGAGTTCCCGATCCTGACTTGGAGAGTACTTGGGAACTGTTGAAGTGAAGAGAAAGGCAGTGAACAATCACTTCTGTAAGCTTATTAGATTTATGAAGTCTTGAAACCAACCTAAATTAAAATAAGTGTTGGTTTTTATACTCCACTTTTTCTCTACCTTTATGGTGTCTTAAAGCAGCTTACTACCACCTTCCCTGTCCCCTCACAACAGGCACCTTGTGATGTCGGTGGGGCTGAGAGAGTTCGGAGAGAACTGTGAGTAGTCCAAGGTCACCCAGCAGTCTTTGTGTGGAGGAGTAGAGAATCAAACTCAGTTCTCCAGATTAGAGTCAGACACTCTTAACCACTATGCTATGCTGGCTTTATTTCAAACTCTGTTTAATCTCACTGGAAAATTATGCTTTTCCTTTCATTTATGCCACTGAAAACAATGTTTTGCCTGGAGTGGACGGTGCCACTTTCAATATAAATGATTTGTAGGTAATATCAAGTTGGGACAAGGTTTTGTTAGTGAGAACCTCAGTACTGAAGGGATGGGAATGGGACTGATATGTGGAAGAGTGTCAACAGGGATATCATATGTGCAGAGGACAAATTGAAATACTAATGCCTCACTATGGAACTCCATGTGTGCTCTCCTGCAGCTGTTAAACTGTCATGTGCATTAAAAGTCCCTGTTATTTCAAAGGATAGGACAACCCGCATCCTTGTGAACAAGTGTCCTTGTGCTGAAGTTTCCTCTGCCAATATAAATAGGGCAGCATAATGTGCTACAGCTTTTTGTATACATAATAAAATGCTCAGTTTGGTTATAAAAATCTGAGCCTACTCTGTTAAACATGTGTAATACTTGTTAGCATAAATGGAACAAAAAAACCCCCCAAAGTCCAATATAAGCATTTGTGAGTCAGAGCTCACTTCTTCAGTAATGGATAGAAATGGGACAAACAGACTAATCCTTTCCATGTTTACTCAATGGAGTTCATTCCCAAATAAATATATCTAGCATTGCAGCCTGAGGTGCTTAACATAAAGCCAAGAATTGTAGTAACCAAATATTCACTTAAGATGAAATGTACATGCGTAATTAATTTGAAATTTAGAGAAATACATGACCTTAAAATCCCTGGCTCTTAAATTAAATATGGACCAAGCTGTGTAAGCATGCTTCGTAGTAGCTGTTGAAAGACTGAAACTATGAGCACTGCTTATCCCTCCTATTTTCAGACACAGCATACCTTGTTTTTTTTAAGGTGAAGAGACACATTCTGGGTGGTACAAACCTATACAGAGTTATGTAAGACTAAATCCACTGAAATCAATGGACTCAGGATGGAGTAACCCTGCATAAGTTGACACTGTAAGTGTATTAGAACTAGTCTATTTCTCCCATGGAAACAAATGCCTCACAATGCAGTGAATGTGTACTTAAATGCCTTACAGTAGATTTTAGAATGTCTATCTCATCATGAACCCATGACATAACTATGTAAGACAACTTACTTACAAACAGAGGAGTGTGATATTGCCTATTATTGCCATGTTCCTGCCTATGCAAATCCTTTCCCACATTTGCACAAATCCTATGCTCAGGCATACAAATTTTCCTGCCAGTCTTAGAACTGGGAACAATTGTGAAGATCTGGTTTTGCCCATATTTTGTAGCCCATTATAATGTGGTGGTGGTGATGATGTTGCATTTAGCACTACTTGTCAGGAGTGGCGTAATTCACAAGATCCTATTTCCTGCTTCATAAAAAATCTCTTGGAGATATTAATATTTTTCCCCAAAATAAGGCTCTTAAAGTCCCTGTTCACAGTGGGGCACTATGACAGTCATAAATGCTTGCTGGCATCTCAGCAAGCCATCTGTTCATCTTTTCGCCTGGCAGTTTCTTTCATCGTAATTTGACTGAGTGGGAGACCAGGGCTTGAATTCAACAAAACATTTCTGTAAATTGAAGGATGTGCACCCCCAGGCATGACTTTCTTGCCTCCCCATTACTGCTGCAGCTTGGAATGCCCCCCGGTGAGGTTCAGGGAGCATTTTGGGCTGCAGTGAGAGGAGGAGCTTAGAAACTCATGTCCAGCAGGCCTCAAGCCTTTCCTCTGCAGAAATACTCTGTTGGATCCAACGTTTATTTAGCTCAGAGTGTTTGGGATCCACTGTTCACAGCACCTGCCTCAGCAGCTAGTAATAAAAAGCAACATTCAATAGCCAAATACACAGAGAACAGCAAAATTAATCTCACTTCTTATTTATTTATTTATTTATTTGTTCCACTTTTATACCGCCCTCCCCTGGAGGGCTCCCCAGGAGGACTTCTAAATCTTATGAGTTCATTCCAAGAATAGATTATGTATGTCACTTAAGAATAATAAAAAGTCTTGGGTGCAATTACACTAAAATCAGTATTTCAGTGCCAATTAAATATTTCAATAGTATTTCAAATGGAAAATAGAGTACATGTATTGGGATGTTTGCTTTTCTACTATGCAATGACAGCACTACCCTTTCCAAAACAAATGAGCAGATGCATACCTGCCAGAGGAACATATGGATACAAATGTCCCCAGGCCAGGCAATTTAGTCACACCCCTCCTCCTTCCCCACAGGGACTCTGACACTGGGACTCAGATAATTTATAATGGATACATGCCTCCTCCACCTACTGCCTGGAGCCTGCCTTGCTCCTCAACCTCTGCTCTGGACATGTATTTGGAGGATGTCTGGCTAATATCGGCCTCCTGCCCACCATTTCTGCTTCAAGTATAGAGCCTCTCACTTGGCGCTCTCTGTGGAGAGGTGAAAGAGAAGGTGGGCAGTCAAGCCTCAGAGGGCAAAAGGCAGAGTGGTCGCACCGCCATCTCCTCCTGGCCAGCTGGTGATGACCCCCTCACTATCCCTCAGGGAGCAGCTCCATGTTAATTGCTCTGCCCCCTGCCTGCCAAATCTCCACTAATTCCCCATTTCCCATTCTGCTGGGAGGCAGCGGATGGAGGGGAAGAGAGAGAGGGGAGCCTCCTCAAAGCATCTGCCTACCTGGAAACAGAAAGTCTGAGACGAAAGAGTTAAAGGTATGCATAATTTAAAGGTGAAAATCAGGGACATACCTGCCAGAGAGACATTCACCCGTTTCTTCTCTGGGGGGAACTTGGCTCCAAACGATTCTGCTGACTGTGGAGGAAATAAACCTGGGCAGTTTGTTTGGTCGCCCCTCCATTCCCAAAAGTGCCCCCTGCTCTTCTCTGCTGGCAGGAGCAATGCACCTCCAGACCAGCCTGCAAAATTCAGGGTGGAGCAGCTGGCCATGATTTAATTGCTGGAGTTGCAGAGGAAGGGGGATCCATCAGCAGGGAGGAGGGCGAGGGAGGCAAAAAGAACCCTTCCTTTGTTTGCATTGGATTGTCCTCTGCAGATTTCTCAGGGTGAGGAAACCAAATGCGTGTCCCCTCCCCCACCACAGCTCCCTCCCCAGCCTGGTGCTTGCTTCATTTCCCCCTCCCCAAAATACATAAATAAGGCTGGACACATACCTTGTGAGGTAGGTGGGGCCAAGATATTTTGATAGAACTGCAATTAGCCCAAGGTCACCCAGCAGGCTTCATGTGAAAAAGTGGGAAAACAAACCCAGCTCTCCAGATTGGAGTCCATTGTGCCCCCATTTCCATGCTTTTGTCTAATTATATATTATCTCCTGTGGCACTATTTGGTCTAGAAGAAGAAAAATACCAAAAAGTAAGTTGTCCTTACTGAGGCAAATAACAGGGGCATAATTTGCATCAGGAAAAGGTTGGAGGGGGTTATTCTTCTTTGTTCAACACCACAGCTCCAATATAAATTATTTCAACTTTTCTTATTAGCAAAGTTTAACAAGACAATCCAATCAAATCCAGATCTCCAGTGACTCCAATGTAGTTCAGTCCTTGTTTTCACTTACAATTTAACACAAATGAATCCAAACTTGTAAGAGATTGCCACTGGGATGCATTGACCTTTGATATGAATTGATCTTAATAGTGCTGAACAGTAAATACATAGAAAACACAAAGACAGTCATAATTTCATTCTGCTGGGTACCTCATTTAATCATTAACTAATCATGGGTTATTTTTAAACAATGAAATCTACTTCTGCATATGTGAAAAGCAGCTTTCAGGGTCCTTTTCTTTCAGTAGCATTTTAAATTTCTTTCCCAAACACAAGGTCTAATATACAATACTATACAAATGAGCACTGTGAGATAAATGAGCATTAATTTAATTCTGCTGCTCAAAGAGACCCAATTACCAGGGATGGATAACATGCCTACATTTTGATGATAATATTTTAGATCTTTTATCTGGAAAGGTTCTGTGGATCATTCTCATGTTAGACGTTATGCTGAAACCTAATTGAAGGAAGGCAGCATTTTTAAAATGTGCATCAAAATAACCAGTACATTTATGGCTACAGACCTCAAACTGAATCCAGGCAAAATTGCTCCTGTTAGAGACCACTGGTTCACATGGTCTTTGATTCAAATAACTCTGCAGAGGTTTGTACTGCCAAAATGTCTGTTTTCAATAGGGAAAAAATGGCCAGAATCATTTAAAGGTCTCCCATCATTTCTGTACTGAAACATACTATGTTTGATTTTAAAGAAAATTATAAGGGAAAAAATACACCTGGTTTATGTCATGTTTAAAGTTCTTATCACATATATGGCTTAGGTAAGGAGCTCCTTCAAATGTGACAGGATGGGCATTTTCAAAGCTGTCCACCATACAGTTAGAGCACTGGGACTGGTAACATGAACAAGAGAAAAACATATAAAGCACCTTTTATGACTAAATATACAACATTTATTTAATGTAACTTTAATTGCAGTGATTAGTTTAACTAAACTGATTTAGTAATGCATAATTCAAAAGCAGACAATTGCTTCTTTTTTGTTAACCATCCCAAAGTAGGACTTTTGTTAACTCACAATTTATTATATTGTTCATGCAGTTCATAAACTACGTATGTGCCACGTGTGAATGTGTGAATATTAACCTCCACTATTACACTTTTTCAAAAGAAAACACAACTTATTGCGATTGTTAGTGTTCATTTTTAATTCCACATACTCAACTGTGAACCTCATTATTTCTATAGTCAAAAATAAGCCTTGCCAAAATCATTGGTTAATATTATATATTCTGTTTACCAAATGTCATGTCGTTTTTATAATTTTTTTGTATTTTATTTTGTGAACCTCCTCGAGCAGGTCTCTAGAGGTGGCATACTCATTCTCTAAATAAATTGATAAGTCTATTGATTCCAGAAGACTTTCAGCTGAACTTCATGAACAGACAAATCACATAGTACAACAACTCTTGTTGGACTTGGGCTACTTCAGACTATATATTTTGATGTTCTGTCATAATATACTTTTCTAATATTGAGTACTAGCATGATTATTGTAGCCACAGGTTCCTGCCACTCTTTCTGTTTTAATCTCTCTCTTTTTCCTCCGTCCTTCCTGACACATATACTGTTGAAGGCAAGGGCTCAAAGGCACAAAAGTAATACAATCCAAGTTCCCCACCCAGTGGTGGGATTCAGCAGGTTTGCATCGCTTCGGCAGAACCGGTTGTTAAAATGGTGCTTGTAAACAACCAGTTGTTAAATTATTTGAATCCTACCACTTTCCCCATCTATAATCTAAAATAGTACATTATAGCAAGCAGTTCTTCCACTTGGTTAGAGGATGGATGGTGCATAGATTTGTATCCAAAATCAGAGCTGTTTGTACATTCACATGAATGGAAAAACTCCTTATAGACAGAGAAGGTGTGATGATATACTGGAACTCCTGCACTAGCAAGGAATTGCTGAACTGGGAAATCTTGTAATTCTTCTCCTAGTGATTCAGAATCTGAGAATTTCTGCAGTAATACAGCTTCTCTCTCTCTCTCCCCCCCCCCCCCCCAACATTCATATCATGAAACTTGAGTAATATACATGTCTTGGAAATATCAACTATGCCTTATTTTAAAATAATTAATCATTCCTCGTGATACGATGATAAATATATTTGGTTTGAAGGGGTATTACCAATGGTATTTTAATGAGATTTGTTTGTGAAAATATTAAGGTCACAGTCAAGTGGTCTCTGGTGTATATAAGAGGTCACATAAGAATAAATGGAAAACCTTTTTTAGAGTTTGCAAAACAGTGACACTGAACATATATAGATGAGCTTTAATGAAAACACCCACGTTAATGTTTAGAGATCATGTAAGCACTTGTAGAATCAGGGGTTAAATCCTTTGGGATGACTTCAATGTTGAGGCCCATATGAGTGGGCAAAGAGTAATAATTCAGCCTTAACTTTCCCTTCTCAAAATTCATGTTGATACCATTTTCTTCATTTGAGTACTTTATGCAATATGTTCATGGGTGGATGGAAATGTGAAAGGGATGAGAACCTGAAACTTGAAAGAGGTGAATGCATAATTTTATAGCATAGCGGAAGATAAGCAGCTAAGATTTTTATAAAATGTGATGTGTAAATCACCATAATCTCTGTTGTATATTTGTAAATATCCAGTTGGTGTATGAGGACTTTTTTTTAAATTAAAAGGTGAGATAATATTGATCTAATGAACTGTAATCATTACAACCGTCTGTCATGAATATGTCTATACTTATAATACAGGGTGTCATTCTGATAGGCTGTAATTACACTTTATTGGAAAAAATGCAGTTGAGACCTAGGGATAGGCAGGTCAGCACAGTAACAGTTTCAGAATACCAAAGGCATGACCCAATATTTATGATCAATTGCTGACAAACATAATTTGAGAAGGAATGTACTGTCAATATCATTTTTATGTGTTCATGAAGTTTGGGGTACTTCTCTCACTACTCAAGAAAAAAAATGTTTCAAATATGCAAGCATTTAAATGAGACTGAGACAGACCAGTAGATTAGAATTTTGCATAATTGTTCTGCTAAATTTAGTATTATTTTCCTTTTGATTGTATTTCTAATCCATACACAGTCATTTGAAAACAATTAAAAACCTCCTGTTCATCACTATGGTTTTTGATCAGGGTGTTTTTCTTTTCTCAATCCAGTGAGACTTGATGATATTAGTAGAAGTAGCTTGTTTTTGAAGAGAGCTAAAGGAGAATATCTGACTTTTAAAGTTCCTTCCCAATCCAACATACGTTGAAGGAACAGTAACTTCAACCTGTTGGGCACTGTTATTTCTAAGGCTGATCACAACCCAGATACTTGACCATGCCTGATGATTTGTATTTATCAAAGACATGTGTGACCTCTTTCTCAGATTATCCCCAATGCCATATCACAAAATGCTTTTGAAGAACCTTTTCAAAATTAGCTTGCAATACTGCATAGTGTGTGTGTGTGGGAGGGGATGTTCTTTCAAAACCATTATCAATATCTCTATTGGCTGCAATATCTCACTGGCTGCCGATCGAGTACCGGGTCATGTTTAAAGTTCTGTTTTTGACCTTTAAAGCTATTCGTGGCCTTGGGCCAGCATACCTACGGGACCGTCTCTCCCTATATCGCCCTGCTAGGCCCCTCCGCTCCTCGGAGGCGGACCTCCTGGTGATCCCTGGCCCCAAAATGATCCGGCTGGCCTCTACAAGGGCCAGGGATTTTACAGCCCTGGCCCCTACCTGGTGGAACAGGCTCCCAAGTGAGATCAGGGCCCTGCGGGACATACATACAGAGTTTCCACAGGGCCTGTAAAACGGACCTGTTCCGCCAGGCATTTGGCCAGCTGGGATAACATCTCACTTCTGTAGAAAAATCTGGCCTCCTGGGGGGGGCAGGAAGGGGGAAGGGGAAATAATTTTAATCGCCATCGGGACTTTCAATTTTATAATTTGTATATGGTTTTAACTGGGATTGGGGTGAAATGGATTTTAACTGTTATTTGAATGATGAACACCGCCCTGAGCCCTTTGGGGAAGGGCGCTATAGAAATTTAATAAAATAAAATAAATAAAATAAATAAAATATATGCAGATACTATCATTTTGTATCCATGTGACTGTGCCACAGTACATCTCCTGTACTGGAATGCACTAGTCTTAAACATATTTAAAAAATCAGTTAAATTCTGGTGTAGTTTATTAGGGTTCAGAATTATTTGGTAACCTGAAAAATCTGAATATCTGATTTGGGAAATCCAAAAATAGTTGGGATTGCTGAAAATGAAAAAAAAATCTGGTTCCTTTGATCCTATGGGGATTTTCGAGGTTTTCCGCATGTAGGGGGTGTATTATTCAAGGCAGAGAAACCAAATTTGCAGGGTGGTTTCAGGAGCCCATCTTGATATGACCATTCATGTTTGGTGAAGTTTGGTTCAGGTGATCCAGTGCTATGGGATCCAGTGCTATGGGAGCTACCCTTTGGGGGATCCAAAGTGCTGAACCCCCTGAATCAAACTTTACCATTTTTGGGTGGTCTTACCAGGAGGGTGTTCTGAGTTCACCTTGCAAGTTTGGTGCCTATATCCTGAAAATTTTCCCATATAGACACCCTCAGAAATTCTCCATAGGCTACAATGGAGCCCAGTCAATTCAGCCAAACCCTTTGATGACTTCATAGGCAGGTCTCTAATTTGCAGGACTGCAGGTGATCCCATGGAGACAGATACTCCAAAGATCAGACAGAGGAAGGATAAGTTCATGAGTCAAAGGCAAATCTTGAACTATCGTTCAGTCTGGATTCTGGATCATAATGGCCTGGCTGGGAACCAGTACTGTGGTTTAAACGTTATACATTGTCCAGGCTCCAAAAAACCCAGGAAACCAAAACTATCCCAGGGAATAAAAACCTTACCAAGCAGCAAAGTGGCAGTTACATATTTCATTGGCCACTGGCAGTTTTCATGCTCTTTCCCCCCTCCCCTCTGCAAAGGTGCAACTTTGCAAAGAACTTAACTCCCTGCAAAATGCATGACAGCCACTGGCTAGGGGATAATCTCCACAAAACTTTCCCATTTGTTGCCTTAAAAAACACATACAGGGCATGAGGCATGGAAGGAAGACCAGGCCCTTCAGCAATGCAGTTTGGGGTGGGCTTTAAGCAGCCCCCCAGAGAAAGTCCACCAAAAATACCCAGCTAAGGCCAGTAAAGAGGAAGGGGGGATTCTCTGGTTTGGAAAAAAATGTTTCAAACTTGTTTAAAGTAACTTCCTGTGGTTAAACACTGCAGAATAGGTATAACTTGAATAGGTATTTGGGTTTTTGAGGTTTTTTGCATTCGACTCCGGGTTTTTTTGTTGGTGCTTTTTTTTGACACTGACTCAAAGCTGATTGTTTGCTAATTCAGCTTTTACTGAATCAACAAGTATAGTATGTACCCCCATTCTAACCATAACAGAATACCAGAAAAAATGGGAGTCTGTGGTAATGGAAAGTTTTTCTGGAGGCCTAGTACGTTGTTATACTTAAAAGAAATGGAAGAAGGTAAGCCCCAGGACTAACTCACATAAAGCTGGATCTGGTGACTTCCTATGAATATCAGTAACCTTGTTATGTTTCAGTATCAGGCATGATTGGATCATTATTCTTGATTCTTAGGAGATAGCTGAAAAGAAGCATGTCTGGCATCTCACATGAGTCTCCAATTAATCAACTTCTCCCAGAACACTAGTGGTTCCCTCAAGTCACGCTAAACAGAATACAGTTAGCCAATGTTTGATTAATGCAAAACAAGATTTGTAGTGCTTTGGTTGCATTGGCTCTGGTATATGCTGCACCTCTTCTTAACATTTTAATGCAGATGATAATGCTGCTCTTAATATCTCTGCAAGCTTTCTAACCTGATGTTAACTGTAGGCTCTGGAAAGTAAACAAAACCAAATCCAGCACTCTTAAAGCTGTGTTGAAGCCTTTTAAGTTACAGTGATTAGGAGAGGGTGTAGAAATAATCAGTCAGTATATGTAGCCCACAATACATAGTCCACTCACACTCAAACTAACCTATGTACAGGAGCAGAAAGTTCACTCTAGAATGGTACATTTTCAATATCACCAACTGTAGTGAGCCCCAACTATCAGACTCTAAACTCATTCCAATAGCATTACAAGAAAGTCCAAATTAACTGCCATTGTAGAAGAAGGCAGGCTTCTCTAGGAAAACACTGAAAAGACATGATCTCAAATTGCCTTGGAAGAAAGAAAAAATAATGAACAGGTGCCTTGATTTACAAAATGAATTTATATATAGGGTATTTTTCCCTAAAATATTGCTTGGTTATTTTTAAAGATAATTTTAGGGTGGGAGTGTCCATACCTTTGCGTGTCACTTGTTCGTCATAGAATTCTCCAATGAATGTAAAGTATCATCTTAAGCAGCTGTACACATTATGGGTATTTGACATTAAACTTGGTCTTTGGAAGCCTGTGCTAGAATACTATCTTCATTGGATGGTTAATCTCACTATAGGGAACCAATTATCAATATTACTAAAACTCCAGAACTTTCATCTTATCACAGGTGCATTATTGTAAATAGTTTAATGAATATTCAGATCAATTCATATGGCCATTCAGAATGTTGAGATAAAGAATTATAATATTTATTTAGTCACATAGGCACTATATCATCAGAAAATTGTTGTATACCAGAAGGCATAGTTTTCTAATTGGTTCTTTCCAACCATGCCACTAGAGAAGCTCATAAATGGAATTTTAATTTATTTAGTGATTCATATGTCAATTCTATCAATAGATTGCCAATACAGTAAACTGGTGGTTTACTAAAATAGATCGCATGACCGAAATGTCAAAATTATGGATTTAAATGAAATACAGGTGTTTTGGAGTTGAGAAGAACAGTCATTAAATTTTTGACATGGCAAGGCTCAAGAACGCATGAAAATTTCTTAGAATGTTGATGACACTGATAAACGAAATATAGTTTTAAATTAGGGTGGTAAATAAACTTAATAATGGCTCATAAACCAGAAGGATTTAACATAACTCTGAGTCCAGGGAGCAGTATAAGAATCTACCTCAGACAGTTAGATTCTGACTTTGCAGCTAAATATATTAATGTAAAAAAATAAATAAGCCAAACTGTTTAAATTATATATTTTTTTCTCCCTTTATTCTGTATTACAGTTATGCAAAGTCTTTGGAATAAAGGAGTTCTCACAGTCCTCATTTTTCTCTTTCCAATAAATTGTTAGGAGCAAACAAAAACAAGAAATTATAGACTTGTGTAATGAACCTTTAAAAAACAAAGGCCCGTGTTGCCTGTTTTGTTGGTGTTGTGTGAAGACATATCAAACATTGTACGATATTTTTATTATGTAGAATTAATGCTCCATACAGAAAAGGATACACACACATATATATCTGTATGTATACTGTGATTTTTGTTAAAGCTTGTTGGTATAAAATGTGTATCTATGTAAATTAAAGTGTATGAGCAATTTTTAACTTAAGACTTTATACTAAGAATGTGGATCTAATTTGCTACATGGGTAAAATAACTGATCACTAATATATAATGAATGACAGGATTCCATATGGATAAGGATTGTCACTGATGACATTTTCACAAGAAGACATTACATTGCAGTAATCATTCACAACTAGATTATGTTGTATGGTAAAGCTAATCCAGTAGTGAATGGTTGCTATCATGATACTAGGGTCCTTTCTGCAGATGAAATGTTCCAGAAGATCTTCACAAAATGGTGGGCAGAATGGAGCAGGCAGGCGGCAAATTGCCAGAGGAGAAAATGAAAGTAAAAAGATTTAAGTTATGCGGGAAAAATAACATGCAAAGCCTTTGGCAGCAGCAAAAGAACACTTGAGAGGCAGCAGCTGCTCCTCAGTGGGCCGCAGGGAGGGAGCCCAGGCTCAGCAGCAGCAGCAGGGCAGGGGTGGTGTCAAGGCCACCAGAAGTACTGGCAGGAGCAGCAGGAGCATGGCATGGGCTTAGAGGAATGCCCAAAGAGGTGCTCAAGTGGGCACAGAGTGCATGCGGACACCAGTTGCTCCAGAGCAAGAGGGCAGGGAAGCAAGCGGATGGGGGAAAGGCTGCCATCCGTCAAGGACACAGGCAAGGGAGATGATGCTGGGAGAAGGACGGGAGAGAGAGGAGGGAAGATGTGTGGAAAGCAGCCACTGCTGCTCTCACCTTCCACTGCTTTCACCTGCAAGGAAAGAGCCTCCACTACCCTTTTTCCTCTCAGTTGCACACCACAGTATTCCCTTTCACTCCTGCACCAAGAGGGAGATCCCTGCTTTCGTCATGCTGAAGGACGTCCCCCCCATGCCCCTCCCTCTCTCTCAGATGAAAGCGGCTTCAGCTCCCCACACTCATGAAGGCCTCGAATGTGTGGAAGAAGGCCGAAGGGGGGTCCCAAAGTTGCCAACCCAGCTTGCCCAGGGCGCTTACTCCAGGGCTGGCCTGGAGGCCATCTCCTGTCCATCTTTATGCTGTGCTTCTTTCCAGCCTAAGCAGTTCTAGACTTTCCTTCTTGGCTTTTTTTTATAATACATAAATAATAATTATGGAAAGCAGCAGTAGGGGGTCTCTTGGTATCACAATGTACTTTATCACAAAGCCCTGATCCTGAGGCTGATACTTTAACATAGCAAAAATGTCATAACTTATCAAGATCCTAATCATGCACAGTAGTAGAATCTTAAGCACAGTATTTGGACCAGATGATGATCTGAAGTATCATTTTGTTGTTACATGCAAGGCCAAACTACAAGAGATGACAACATTCTGTGGCTGAGATGGCAACATTCAATGGCCCTCCACACTAAAAATATGCAATCATAAGTTTGATCTCCAGTTTGGGTGGGAGGGGAGTCAGGCAAAATCTGAAAAAAGGTATCTTTCTCCCCCTCTAAGAGCCTGGTAGAGAGAGGACAGGAGCTGGCTCTGTAACATTCCACACAAGTTCTGTCCACTGTACACAGGCCTGGGGATAAAGGTCCAAATGTGTCCCAATTTCTGACTCCTTTGCTTTACATGCAGACAATGGAATGGCCCATCACCAGCACCCTGATGGAGCTTCTTGGTATGCCAATACCTTAAAAAAGCAAGATGTATGAATAATCAAATATAGGACTTAAAATATAGAACTGAACACCATCTACCAATCCTCTGGATTGCTCCTTGTGGCAGCCCCATGTTTGCTACCACAGAGGCCACACCAATTCTGAATGAATGGATTCCAAGCTCAAGCACTGGCAGCCCTTCTTCAGTCAATAACTGGCAAATAACAGTCCAGAACTGAAATTAAGTTAAAGGTGAAAAACCTTTGTGTTAAAACACCAACCTGGACCATTGCCCCATATTCTCCTGAATGCATGAATGTCTTTATTAGGCAAAGCTGGGGATCCCTGGAAGTCCCCAAGAACACAAGATGCCCCTTACCCAAAAATAACAGACTGTGGCGCCTTGAACAGTTGAGCTTTCCTCAGTTCTGGACTTCACTCACAGAAAAGGGTAAACAGCTGTCAAAAAGAGTAGACTGGATATTACTCTCACTTCCTCAGTGTTTTGAGACCTTGAATTTGGACAGGTGGACTAGTTTGGGTTTACTTTGATCCACTGGACCTAAAATATTTAGGTTTAGTGAGTGAAAGTGGGCCATCTCAGCTGAAGGGGAAGCTTTTCCACTCCCCTTTTTCTTTCAGTTCTCTACTTTTATTTATTTCTTACGTTTAAGTTTCTTTTTTGCATCTGAGAAACAACAATGACACAAATTATGTGCACATTACAGCTTCTCTACAAGTGCCATTGTAGCTTCACAGACAATTTCCTCAAAACAAAACGAAAGAGGAAAAATGACATGTGCGTCAGGCAAAATAAACTTTATTCATCTACTTTTTACAGTGAAATGGCCACTGGATGAGCTGCAAGCAAAGGAAACCTCCATGGGGAATCTCACAGAGAATCCATCCTGCACCGCACAAAATGGCAGATGCATCTACAGTGAAAATGAAAGTAACAGATGAGGAGAGGAGGTGGGAGAAATAAAGCATTTCCTGCCTGCTTATGTTTGCCAAGGCAAGCAGGAGACATCCTCAACTCATCTTCAAGAAAAAAAGATTGCTAGTTTAGAAATTTTTGAAAAACCTGAGAAATAAAATGACCTGGAAACGTTTTGGGGGAGAGAGCTGTGCAAGTTTTCCCCAAAGAGGTTATATGTCTGCTGTGCAGAAAAGACCATTGTGCCTCAATTATTCTTACTGAGCCATGCTGGACTTTTCAGGATCCTCTTTATCATAAGCAAACCTTTCTACACAATACTAAATCTTTTGTTCTGTCTTGTGACTTCAGCATTCTAGTATTTCCTCCCTTTTACTGTTCTTCAGACACCTGTTTGAAGCAGGTAAGCCAACTAGGATATGAGTACTTGATAGTTGGAGCCTCAGAGATTGCTCCCTTTGCCAGCTGATTTCCCCCTCCTATTTCTATCCATATTTAACTGGGCAGGGCCAAAGGCATGAGCTCTTAGTCTAAGGTTGTTGTTGTTGTTTTAAGCAACAATACCAGCAAAAATCAGCTTGGCAAATCCTACTCAGTCTGTGTTTGTTTGTTTTTGTAAGTAGGAATCTTTTTGTAAACTGCTTTTGGTCCCTGGAGAGAGAAAAGCAGTCTAAAAATGCTGAAATAAATATAAAATGAGCCTCCAATTTACATATAGAATTCCTTTTAGTTATATGGCTGGTGGGTGTACATATTTGGAACATATCATGGCACCTATGATGAGTGTATTCTAGTTTGGCTCTGTATTTTTTGTAGATTTTAACTTTTTCTAGAAACCTGGGAGTTTTGTCAAGTTTATAGAAAGATCTTTTTCCTTAGCTCAAATCTCCAGATTTATGTATTCACAACTAGGGTTAAGTTAAAATTAGATACAGTAAAGAATGCTGGGCACTATGATGAATATATTCTAGTTTGGCTCTCAGGTTCTTCTCCAATCACTTTCAGCCTTTTCATGGCTACTTCTCTACTACAAAAACTGAAACACAAATGGTTTTGGTGTTGTCTTCATTGTAGCCATCTCAATATGCTATTGTCTTTCACATAATCCTTCAATTTTATGTATCTAATCTTTTTGTTCTGTTCCATGCATGGCATGCCTCCCATCCCATCCCTGCACAGATACTTATCTGCCTATCTTCACAAGCTGCGGAGTTCATGCCTTCCCCCATTTCCTGCTTAGCAACCCCCTGCCTTCTCACAAAAATCTTTGAAAATCTAATAAGTTAAGAAAATTCAGTATGACTATGCAAAATGCCATATTTATATCTTTAGCCTTATAGAAAGATCAGATTAAACTCACCCTCCCACACAGTTCTGCACTTGCCCGCCTCATAACTGTTGGCACTTCTTTTCATTTATTCATATTCTTTTGGCAGCCAGGCTGTAATGACAGATAACATTAGAGGAAGGAAATCAAAATTAATTATCTGGCAGTAAACAAATGCTTATTCATGTTTAGTGCTTTGTCAGCATACAGAAATGATGCTCAAGAGGAAAACAGAATTAAAATATATTAACCATCACAGACTAAGTGCTTTTGAGAAGTGGCAGTTTTTGGAGGTGTTTCCTGCACTAGAAAATGATAAAGTGGAAGTAATAATAGAACTAGGGAAATATGGACTTTGGAGAAGAAAATATGTCAGCCTCATCTATGACCACTAGTACTCTACACTGATCAATTTAGCCACTCATGCTATTTAACAACCGTACATATTCTCTCCTTTTGGTGCAACTGATCCACTCACAAGTATAGGCAGCCAATTGCAGTCAGATGTGCGGAGCTTCCAGGTGAATAACCACAGGACACTTTCTGAATCAAATTGGGCTGCAGCCCTTTATTAATGCTGAAGCTGGGCAAGCAAGAGGAGCGCATCTTAGCAACTGGGCAGCACCCGTGACTGATCCCGGCAACAATTCCAATCTCCATTGGGGTGGACAGAAAGGTACCGGGCCACCAGGCACTCGCCGCATTTTGGCCCCCTAACTGCTGGGTGTCAGGCTCGATTGCAGAGGCCTCCGCGGCATGTGCCATGAGCCCGCCCCACCCCAAGTCTCTTATGGAGGTCCCCAGCCGCGGGGAGGTGCGCCATGTAAGCTCAGCCTCCACAAAAGGATGCGCTCCTCTTCGGCAGAGCTGTGACTTGTAATTGCAAAGAAAACCCCATCCCAAAACAGGGAGGCCAGCAACCTCCAAGCAACTTGATACAACTTGATTTACATTACTCAACTAGGCCTAGCTGCTTGCTACTGTCCTAAAGTGGCTGGACACCCTATGAAAGCCAGTGTGGTGCAGCAGATCTTCAGAGTAGGGTCTGGGAGATTCAGGTTCGAATTTCCATCTGGGTGTTCAAGCTCACTGGGGCACACAGCTTCAGTCTAACCTGCCCTTCAGGATTGTTGTGTGGATAAAAAGGAGAAGAGAATAATATAAGGTCCCCAACATGAAGAAAGTGTGATATAAATAAAGAAAATAAATAATATACATTTGATGATGGGGGCAAATAAAAAATAGGTTGGTGAATTGCTGAGAAGGAAATAATTAGGAAGGAAATGGGGAGAGAATATGTGGCTTGCCACAAAGAGGGAAAGATAATACATGGAGGAGGATACAGTGAGGTGCCTCCTCACAAGTCTCTACCATAGAGTTGGAAGAGACCACAAGGGCCATCAAGTCCAACCCCCTGCAATGCAGGAACACACAATAAAAGCACTCCCATGGATATGTTCATCCAGCCTCTGTTTAAAAACCTTCAAAGAAGGAAACTCCACAACTCTCTGAGGCAGTGAATTCCACTGTCGAACAGCCATGATGGTCAGAAAGTTCTTCCTAATGTTTAGGTGGAATCTCTCTTTCTGCACCTTGAATCCATTACTCTGTGTCCTAGTCACTGAGGCAGCAGAAAATAAACTTGCTCCCTCTTTGACATGGCATCCCTTCAAATATTTAAACATAGCTATCATGTCCCCTGTTAACTTTTACTTTTTAGGTCTTAAAACACCTAAATTTAGTCTGTAATGGTTTAAAGAAGCCTAAAAAAACCCTTAAAACAGCAGAGGGAGGAGGAGGGAAGGGAGGGGGTGCCATGCAAGGGAATGGGAGTGAGTGAGTGAGTGAGTGAGTGAGTGAGTGAGTGAGTGAGTGAGTGAGTGAGTGAGTGAGTGAGTGAGTGAGTGAGTGAGTGAGTGAGTGAGTGAGTGAGGGGTGGCATGCAAGGGAAGGGAGGGAGGTGGTCTGACATCTGGACATGGCCCACCCACCCTAGCGGAGGGAGGAGAGGGGGGAGGGGGGTGCTATGCAAGGGAAGGGGAATCACTGCGGGGAGGGGAGGGAGTGAGGAGTGGCATGCAAGGGAGGGGAGGGAGGGGAGGGGGGCATGCAAGGGAGGGGTGCTTGGCCTACCTCAGAGTATAAGTTTGTACATACTGGTAGAAGTCCTTCAGTTCCTTGGACCCACGTTTAATGCCTTGTACCACATACACACCAGCTGAAGCTTGAGAATACACCTGATTCATAAAATGTAGAAGGCAGTGACTTATTGATGAGGGATTGCTGAGCAATTACTCGAGCATAAGGTTGAGACTAGAGGTTTTAAGTTTGCTGGTCTGATTGGAATATCCCTCCCCCCATTTCAATTGCAGTCCTCCCAAGAACCTTCATCCTGCAATGTTTTTGTCAATTCATGTTGAATTTGCCTGTTCGGAAGAATGTATTTGTAAAATATTGCATGTTGTTTATAAAAATGGAATGCATTCACAAACAAAGGAATCACCAGTGGAATTACCAGTGATAGCAACAAAAACAGACAAAAACAAGACAGACCAAAATAGATAATGAAGACATAATAAAAAAGTAAAGATATAATAAAGCATATAGAATCCAAAAGAGATGGAAATGATCGTCAGCCCATCCTTTCCTCAATGTATGTGCTGAATGTGAAACTACAGCTGCAGATTGTCTGTGAGCCTGAAACCTGGTCTACATTGTATAAAAACAGTGAATTCTGAGTGTATTTTACCTTAGTGCCATCTCTTTAACTGTCACAGAAACTGTCACCTGAGAGAGAGATCATACCTTCTTTTCATTCCATTTTGCTATCTGTAACTTTCTGGGGAAACATTACTGTCACTGAACTTGGCATCACTTATGTAAATTATGAAGATGAAGATAAAGAATTTCTTGGTGAATATTCAAGATTTTGCAAATCAATTCCGTACATGTAAGGTATTTCATTATGATGGATCCCATAGCTTCCTAATTAAAGCTGCCACTGCCAAATATTCTTTAGTTGTTGCCTTCTGAGGGTTGTTCCCTCCTTTTCTTTAATATATCTCATTTCTATGCAGTGTTAAAGATACATTTTCTGCCTTTCATAGCAGATCACACTCTCATCTGGGTGAAATTCATCTAATGAAGGCAATACTTTAGGGTCTAGCTAAGCCCTGATTCTATTCTAAAGAGATTTGTGTTTAAAATGGGTTTTTAATTATCACTGTGCTTCCCCATGAGCTTTAAATCTTTTAAATGTTGTATTTCCCCCCTAAATTAGATGAAAGATATATCCAGTCAGGTCAACTACATAGGGTTTCAACCAAGAAGACCTTAGTTATTAATGGTATCAAGCTTCTCATCTGAGTTCTAATGGAAACAAATAAGGAATATAATAAGGAAAATGAACACATGTAATAAGGAAAAAAGGAAAAAATAGCAAAAAATTAAAGCAAACTCTCACATTGATCAGCACTGAAGTCAAGTTCAAGATACTTTTGCCTTTTATATTTTCAAGGGGCAAGTGGTCATTGTTCCTTGATTTGACATGCTTTGAAGCAATCAGAGTTATTTTCATACCAGGCACAACTTTATTCAACTGTGGCTGCAGTCTTATGGACACAGGAGTAATTTTATTGAATAAATTGGACTTCGGAGTCAACAAGCATAGGATTGCATTGTCAGTCTGAACTTGTCAGTCTGAACAGTCTGAGTTACAGATCAGGGCTCCATAAAGCCCAGCAAGATCTTTGTCTCTTCTCCCTTTTTTACTTAATGTTTAGCCTGAAGAAGAGTTCTGATGGATTCAAAAGTTTGCAGTTTTATCATAACTTGTGGTTAGCTGAACTGACAGTTGATCTTAATAAAGCTGTTGTTTACTATTCCCATATGATATTTTTTCTCTAATGAATCCACATTGCCACCTGCAATCTTTGTCAAGATATGACCCCCATGATATTTGTGTACCAAGTCTGTGGGTTAGACCAGGCTGATCTCCTTCGGGGATTGAGTGGGATATAAACAAACAAACAAACAAATAAAAATCATGTCTCTGGTGAACTTAGCTAAAGGTGGATCTGAACTCAGCTCCCTCCATGGCAATCAAGTGTGCTCATCACTTCACCTAATAACATGTCAAAAACAAATACCTTCTCCCTGATGGTATTAGACAAATACCTTCTCCCTGATGTATTAGCACTGCACATTCATGAACCTTTTTCCATGAGGGAACATTTACACATTCAGTCAACTACATATATGCTGCACACTGCTGCTGATATAGCACGGTACTCATTCATCTCCATGGGACAATCTTTATTATGTTTATAAAATATCATCAGCACTTTGTGACCATTTCGATTCCTAAACTACTTGGATCCAAATGGAAGTTGATATGCTGTAATATGCGACAAGTTGCAGTAGCTCCCAGAGAGACATTTCCTGTTAATGTAGCCAGCCAGGTAGATTCAGAGGCAGTAAAAGGCATTGCCATTAAGTAACTGCCAAGGACAGGCAGTAAGGAGCTCGGGTTACCCTGTTTTGAAATGTGATGGCTCATTGTTGGCCAGAACCAGTATTGACAGAACCACACCTATCTTAATGGGCACCTTACTATGGTAAGAACCCCCTTCCCCTTGGCTACTGTTCAAAAGCCTCAGAGTTTTCATACATCACTCCTCACAGCATTAAAAGAACACTGTTTATTTCCCAATCTGTATTCTGTGGTGGGTAGCACTACATATTGTGTAGCCTATACTGCTATGAATTTTGGCAAGTGTCCTCAGGGAATTCATAGTCTCTCAACATTGTCCACCTTACAGGGTGTTTTGAGCATGAAATGACACAGTTTCTCATATGCTGCTTCAATCCTCCTGGAAGAGGAACAACATACAGATGTGATTCATAAATCATGTCTATTAAGTTAGCCTATAAAATCAGTTTCACCAAATTCTTTTTATTTTTTTCTTCTTACATATTGTACTCTTAGATGGCTTGTTAAAATTTTTGCATAGCTAGTTTGGAAATCATGCCACATATTCCATTTATATTATTCAGAAAACAACTACACAATTTCCTCCTCATCTATATGTTTTTGGAGCATTATTTTGCTTTGTTTTATTTTTAAAGGGTGCAATTTGTATCTTTTGGACATACCATATAATGTATTATGGACTTTGGTGAGTCATTTGCCCTTTAGATATTTATTGTACAGGTGTGTGATTGTAACTTTAAAATTAAATATCCTGTTGTGCATGATTGCTTAGTTAGATGCTATTCAATCGAAGCTGCAGTTAGTTTAGCTTTTATTCCATATGTCCTAAATGCTGCTTTTACTTAATAATTTTCTACAAGTGCAAATTTAGTATTAATCGTAAAATAAAAAAATCTAGGAGAAAATCTGTTGATCCCAGTCATGGGTGTTTTGTCTTCTTGTTTTTATTGTTGCTTTAAAAAACTATGGGAATGTGCCTTCCTAAGGTGGACACAGGACCTAGGAACAGAGAGATCCCTTTAGAGCTCATAAAAGGCCTATTTCTTCCCTTTTGCCTCTTCAGTTCATGAACATAGTCACCCCAGAATTTTGAATACCTGTTCACCGTGCCATTCTTTTAATATTGTCCAGTCAATCAGACTCTGGCTTACTCTTTTCAAACAAAGAAAAAGGTCTGCCCCAGAACTAAAGGTGTCACCTGTTGCACTTCTCTTGAAAAATCAGGTCCATACCCTGGGAGGGCTCTTGGATTCAGGCCTACTGCCAGGAGTATTTTTTTATACCAGGTTCAGCTCCTTAGGCTGCAGCCTTTCCAAGGCAGAAATATTCTGGTTAATATGGACCTTGCCCTGGTTACACATAGATTAGCTGGGTTGCTCTTGAAAAGTGTTTGGAAACTTTAATTGATGCATAATGCTACAATCAAGATGTTGATTGGAGTGGGTTGTCCTTAGTCCATCTACATTGGCACACAACCCAACATCCAGGCATAATTCAACATGCTGGTGTTGACCTCCGCATAATTTGGGAACAACTTCCCAAAGAGCCACCTACTCCCTCATGAATCTACCTGACCACCAAAGTCAACTTCAGAGACCCCACTTTGTGAGCCTTGGCTTTCTGAGATTCAGTTTATAGCAGCTTGGAAGAGGGCCTTCCTATGCTGGACCAATACTGTAAAAAGAAATTGTAGTAATCATCAGAATATAATTAATGGATGGAATCTTGAAAAGGACCAATTTGACACATGTTATGTTGCTGTTTAGCAAATTTTGATTCCAATGTTTGGGTGTCCATATTTATTTATTTATTTATTTATTTATTTATTTATTTATTTATTTATTTATTTTCTTAAACTTTTATACCGCCCCATCCCCGAAGGGCTCTGGGCGGTGTACAACACAAGGGAAAACAATGTAAAATAGCTAAAACATTTAAAAGCAGCAATAACCATAACAAAACTATTACTAATAAATATATAATAAATCTCAGTAAGATAAATGGCATTCGACAGTCTATTATTAAATTCCCTCCCCTCCCCCGAAAGGGAGGAGTGGCGTCCAGTATTCTAATTTTAAAATTCCCTCCCCCTCCAAAAGGGAGGAATGGCAAGTCTCATTAGATGACAGTTGGCCCAGATGTCAAGGGCCAAAGAAGGGGGGGCACCATCAGCGGTCGGTTTCTCCAAAGGCCCGGCAGAACAGCTCAGTCTTGCAGGCCCCGTGGAACTCACCAAGGTTATTAATTATGCCTGACTGTTACATTGGAAATATGATGGTGTGATATGTTAAGTTATAGACTATTAGCATGAAATATATTAGAAATGGGCTGTAAATTGCATTCATTAGGAAAGGAACGATTAAATTTTATGTTATGTTTAATGTGGGCATTAATCAGGGTTATTATGGTTTAGGGAAATTATTTTTTCCAAAATTTACTTTTTTGAAATCTAGCCATCAATTCCTCTTATTCTCTTTTTTATCTTTTAAAAAAGGGATTTCTCTTTCATTTCTCTTTGAAGAGAAATCAATGCATGTTTTTGTAACGTCAGCCCTGGCTGTTGTTTAATGTTACACATCACAAGGATTCTGCAATGACAGGAGTATAGGAAGTTATTGAAACACAGTGTCTGCCACTGGGTAGATACATGTTCAGATATTTCCAGTTCAAATATACGTCTGAAAATACTTTATAAGTATTTTAAAGATATATTTGGCTACTTGGATGGTATTTGGGATCTTTCAAGATATTTGTAAACAGATTCTGAAATATTCTGGTAATATTTAGGCAAATTCAGGAATATTTCCGCATTTCAAGGTTCCCAGGGCTGTTTTTCTTCAATTTTACAGTGTGTTTGCGTCAGTTACTTCTTGCAAGATCTTGATACTCCTCTCCAGGTTTGTTTGGCTTGGTCGCCAGGTTTGTCATATTAGCCTTTAGCTCTGGTATGGTTCTCTGGTTTGATACAGGTTCTGTTTGCATCTGTTAGAGTTTTCGGCTACTGAATTCTTTGTACTGAAAAAAGCATGGATTTTTTTCTCCACAGGAAATAATGAAGTTGGGTGGTTGAGGGTACACTGTTTTGGGCTTGCTGAATTAAACACCTTGGACCAATTCATGTGAAACTTGAGGAAGTTTTATCACACAAGCAGGACTAGGGTCCCTACAATTTTGGTATCATATTTTTCAAAAACAGCTACTCAAGTCCCCCCAAAATAGTCTCCAATAGGGAACAATGGAAAAAATTCAGAATTTCAGGAAAGAAAACTGAATCCAAATACAGGGGACTGTAACCTGGAATCCTGCCATTTATGCTCCTGCCCCCAATTTTTTTCAGGGCACACTGCAAATGCAAGAATGAAAAATTTCAAAATTTCACTAAAATTTGACAAACTGTATCATGGAGAATGGTATAGCAATTCAATAAACAAACAAACAAATAAAAAGTATACAAAGAGAGTAGGTCATGTCTGAAAATAAGCAGCAGCTACTCTGGTAATTATACGATTCAACAGGTTCATATAAGACCAGGGGGTAATTTAGATACTTGTGATCTCAAACTGTCTAGGTAAATCAATACTTTGAATTGTATTCAGGAACAATCTGGAAACCAGTGCTTATAGGTAGCCCTATATTGTATACACTACAGTAATATAACCCAGATGTGATCTGCATTTATTGCACAGATGAGATTGAAACACATTTACTAGATTTCTGTCACAAAACTTCTTTCCTGTAATCTTGAAATATTTTCTTAGAGTTTGTACAGATTCTTCCTGTCGTTTGAACTTCTTCACTTCTGTACAGATACCTTGCAAGAAATGTTTATGCATATAATTCCTGCCATATCATATCCTTCAGCTGGCTTTCACTGACTGAGCTGCAGCAAGCATTGGAAATTTCAGCAACCATTTCCATACCTCACCAATTGCTACAGTTCATCCACAATGTATTTGTCTTCTATATTTCTATGCCATCTGCTCTTTGGTTTCCTTTTGCCTGCCTGCAGAAGCATGCAATTATCATACTCCCACTCATGCCCCCTCCCTTTGTTCCTTTTTCACTGTATGCTTAATTTTTGTGAAACTTGATGTCTCCGGCTGGGTTAAAACCTGTAATTATTAGAAGACACCTAATGAGAGCAACAGTGATATTCCATGCTGGGCAGAGAAGGGTTTTAATGGAATAAACAAGGGCCAATAACAGCCAAACACTGAAAGCAAATCTTCATATTAGACATCTGGAAGGAAAGGTCAGTCTTCTAAAAATGAACATGCAATCAATTATTATGCAGGAGACTCTTTCTGGGAGACTTAAACAGGCTATATTTATTTGCTCCTTTCAAAGCCTAATTGTAAGATCCTGTGTCACGCTTTAAACTGTAATTACAGGTGATTTCAGTGTTGCTTTTCTGATTCGCTGCCCTACCTTCAAAGCAGATTTTAATCCTGCTGTGAAGTGCAGAATGCTGTCATGGTTGTCACAAGCTTCTTCTAAAGTAAACACACAGATCTGTGTTTAGAAGGTCACAGAAGGGAAACCGGCTTGCCATAAAAGGATGCAAAACTATGCAGTGGAATTCAATGACCTTTCTAATACGGTTTTGTGATATTTTGGAAATCCTGATGTAACAGATTAATATTTTTTTTGTACTGAGAAATGCCTTTGGGATAGATACCTAAACCAATGTACCTTTTGCAATTAGGGCCACCATATGGCTTGGGGCCTTTCACAGTATATAGCAAACAGAAATCAACAGGAGATTAGGGAAAGCTTCACTTGTTGACCTTGTTGGAAGTCATGCTGCTCTTGAGGCATTGAACGTCTTTCATTTAAAAAGAAAGCAAGAGGGGGGGGGACTATACTTTGCATTTGCCACTGAACATTTTAGAAATGGGGAAGGCTTTGTGGAGGACCAAATGCTCTACACAACTCAAACTGTTTCTCTTGTCTGCACTTTTCATTGCAGCCCTTTGACACCCTTTAAAAAATATTGACGATGTGATTCCAGCCAGATGACATTATGTCAGGCCCTGCCATTCTCGACCTGCCAAAACGCACAAGACATGCCCGGGCATGTCTGGTTGCAGCTGGATGCGTATTAGCATTGCCCAAGGCCAGAGGCCCTGCCTTTTGTTACTGCAGTAATGTAGTGAATGGAGTCCACCGACTCTCCCTAATCGCCCCTTCCCAAGGTGAAGCCAAGCCATTCCCAAAACAATGTATCTACCGCAACTGTCTTCAACTGTCCTTTCTCATGCTGATATGGGGGGGGAATGCAAAGGTGGGGGTTAACTGACTGTAACTGTAATGTTTATACTGGGGCCAGAGAGCTGGGGCGTCAGTCTCAGCTACCTGGCTATAGGGGTCAGACACAGTACTAATAAAGCTCCTGAAGCCATTCTCGAGTCTTGTGATTGACTGGGGTACAAAACCCTTACACATTATGAGGCCAAATAATCAAACAGTTTTGGCTTCTTAATGGCATCTATCCTTTCTTCCTTGCAAGATGCTCAGGGCAGGCAGCATACGTAGTTTTCCTTTCTTCCATTTTGTGTTACAACAATATTCTGTGGTAAATTTGGATAAGAAAGAATGACCAGCTCACTGCCACTCAATGCCACTCAGAGATTCGTAATCAGTTGGGGATTTGAAAGAGATATCCTGGGCCACACTCCAACCACAAAGCGGGGCTATGATATATCCAATATATAGAGGAGAACTATTGTATGTAACCCATAATTCCACAGAGCAGAGGAAAGGCAGAAGAAAGACAGATAGATAGAATTTTTTTTCCAAGTTATCTTTCACCCATGGCACTTAAAGTCTGTAGCAGTTTTAAAAGTTCTGTTTGCAACCATTATATTTCACGTGGCAAATTTTTGATTTTATTTTATTTTTTGTAACATCCTCTTGTTATCATTTCTTGGTACATGGAGTGAACATCATCCACTCTTCTGAAATGTTCTGTGATTTTCATCATCCAGAATAATAGTTCTCCTATTATAATCAACACTTTTGTCTGTGATTACATTTTTATTCCTAGGAAAAAAAGTCTGAAATTTATTTTTTGAGATGACAGTGGGGGGTTCTTTAGATATTCCATATTTTACACAATATATGCAGTACTTTGGAAGATCCTAACTCAATATAACATGTTGGCTGACACAACTTACTGGCTCAGGTTTGAAATAATTAACAATTCAGAGGAAGCAACTCCCTAGTTTCCCTGATAATATGTTTATGTGGAAAACAGGTACTTATTTTTCCTAATATGAAGTAGGACTGCCAAATCCCAACTAGGGGATGGGAGATTCCCTGCTTTGAACCTCCTCCACCCAGCACCAGCTGATTGACAGGGATCTTACCAGGTTTCAAATAAGGCCTGGGTCTCATCATCACTGAGGCAATGATGACACCTTCAGGAGTGACATCATCACAGAGGTGAAAACAGGAATGATGCTTTGGTATTTGGGTAAAGCTCTATGGTGAAAACAGCTTCTACCATAGAGCTTTTGCTCATTGTCATCACACAGGAGATGTCAAGCTATAGGCCACATTTTAAGCCAGATAAAATCATCCTCACCTGCTTCTGGCCAGAGGAGTACCTAAAAACCCTAGTTTGAAGTATTCACCATATTAATTTTTGTCTATTAGTAAAGTATACTTATTAAAACAATAGACACCCCAAGGTAAACAGAACACAGTCAATTCAACTGCTTAGGATGATTTAAAAGGCCCAAGAACAGAGTCTCTGTTTTACTCACTATATCACAACTGATTGAGCAGATTATCCATTTCTCTTCCTCAGAATTTTTGATCAGCTACCCTTTCCTTTAGCTTTGAATTCACCCGGACCAAATAGATGTCTCCAACCTTATTCCGAACATAGTCCTATGGAAAAGATTTCTTCTGAATGCAGTGTGGGAGATAAAGGAGAACATAGCCTGATGCAACAACAAGGAAACTTATTGTATTCCTTTTTCTTTTGTGCCTCTGAGATGTAAAGGTTGCAGCTGACTACTCCTGAAGGCATGTCTGTCACAGTTCTTAGAGGAAGCCATGGATTAATTTGCCCTCTTTAAATAGGGAACAAGGTGGCAATTGCCTTCCAATGGAAATGCATAAGCAAGGACTACATATCCAAGGCCCACCCCTTCCTAACAGGCTTTTGCCACCTGTGACATGCATCTTTTGTGCAAGGTACTACTTCACTTTATACTTCCAAAAGATGTCTCTGTGTGGAATTGGGGCAACATCTGCAAGAGAACATTGTATGATTGTGCATGCCCTGAGACTGAAGATATTCAAAATCCTTGAAGCTGGATATACAAAAGTAGGAAACATGACCTTTGGGTAAGCTTTCAATGCTTCTGCAGTATACGGAGGAACTGAATGGTGAGGTGGACAGTGTGAGGAAGTTCAGTTTTTTGCATATGGAGCAGAATGAATGAGTGCTCATTTCAGTAGGCTGAGGGTAGTTTCTCAGTATCTTTTTGATGTACATTGGAAAGCATTCTTGTATTTACATTCTGAGATTTTATTAGTCAAGAATAGAAAGCCAAGCTGCTAAAAACTTCTAGACAATTTAATCCAATGATTTAACAGGTAAAGTAAATACAGAAGTTATAGCAGCACATAGACATGGTTTAAGCATCTATAGAGTAATATGGAACCACCGTATTGGTTTGTACATCTCTAATCGCTGGCCTCAGAGTGACTTCACCTACAATATAACCTGAGGAATGCCAGTCAATTCACATGATGGAAGTGTGTCTGAGTTCAAGCAAGTCTTAAGATATCCTTGACTTGCAGCTCCGCATTAATAGTGATGGATATGCTGCCTCTAGGCACAATCTTATTGTTCAGAAACTATTTTACTATGCCAAATCAGAACTCTCCTATTTAAACTCAGAGTACTTTCAAAGGCCATTAAATACAAAAATTACACTACTTTGTAAACATGACTGTGCCATGACTGTTTATCTTAAACAGGTCTATTCAAAAGTAGACTTTCAGTGGGGCTTCTTAAAATTGCAGCTTTAGCCTTAGACATTATCAGAGTCTTTTGTCAAGTTAGAAAGTTTCTTCCTTTAAAAATAAACTAACATAGGGAATCAATCCTTTCATGTTTCTGCTACTCTAAAATGAAAAAAAAACATGCTTTAAACATGTGTATACTTTTCATAACTGATCACACATAAGTGTATTTTTAACTTGGCTATTTGTAGCTGAAATCAACTTTTCTCATGAGAAGAAGTATTAAGATCTACTGAGGTTATTTTTTACTCATTGCTTGCTTTTGATGGGCACGTCACTTTATGTATTGTACAGTTTCTGCTCATCATAGATGTCTCTTCATTGCTAAGTGCTAAAATGTTATATTACATTTAAATTTATACTACACGCACACACTTTGCAGGTACATCGCTAATTCGCAGCAGTTTTATTTACTTCAATTTGGAATGTTGTTGTGGTGGTCACTTTTCCCCCCAAGACTCAAAACACAAGAAAGCACCTGTATTTTGTGACTGTAATGTTTTTAACAACAGTGTAATAGCCATGGCTCACAGAAGTCTTGCTACCATGCATACATAACGATATAACTTGCTCTGGAGAAGAGCCAAAGCTCTACCATCAAATGGCACAATAGAGTCCAAATCCTACATAATTAACATGAGGTTACACCAATGATCACTTCTGCCTAGTTTGTCTTCTAAAAAACTGATTTCCTCCACTCTTAGGCCGTTTCCATGCGGTAAAAGCGGCCACGCGATGGCGATGCAAATTGCGAAGCATCCCAAAGCGTTCACGCAGACAGTGAATGGCGGGAGTCGCCTTCGCGGCAGAGTAATGTGACGGTTAACGCGGAAGCGGCTGCGGTGATGATCGTCGTCGTCGTCGTCGGTGAATTGACAATACATAGCATTTTTTCAGTGCAATCCTAAGCATAGTTGCATCCTTCAAAGGTCATTAATTTCAGTGGTCTTTGGAGGGTAACTCTGCTTAAGATTGCATTATTAAACAAATCAAAATGCTCCACATGCATTATCTGGTTACTACAGTAAGATTATTACGTTCCATGCTCTATGTGTGGGTCATAGACTGATAGAGAGACTTTTGTGCCCATTATCACTGAATCAACTTAAACAGTAGCCAAATTCAAACCAGAGACATGTTAATCCATAGGTTTAAATCTTGACTCTCAGCCACTATGCCTCAATCAGTTGTCCTGTTCTGCATTAATTATAAATAATCCAATGATTATCTCTATCATTTAAAATAAAAGCACAACAATCAAGCTACCCAAATTCTAAAGAAATAGATTGTCTTCATAAATTCTGATATCAAATTTAAAATGATATCAAATTTGAGCCTCTGTTATAAAGCCACATAAGCTGTTTTCAGTCTTTAGATTTTCCCACAGAAGTGGGGAGAAAACACTAAATCAGCTTCAGTACACAAATCAGGTTTCTGATACACATGTTGCAGTTAAAAATACAGACACTGCTCCTTTCAGACAAAATGGTGACAACACATATTGGAAGGATCATGTAGAGCACATTCAAAGACTGTGCACCATTTTTTCTTTGTATTTGTTGAGTTTAAAAGACTCGGACATTTTCAAAAAATATTTAAAAAAGAGCCAAACCTACATACTGGTATGGGATTTTTTCATGGCTTTTATCTGCCCCCCGCCCCCGCGCATTTTCCCCCCAGATCTATTAAACCCAATCCTGAAAAATGCCAAGCCTCCAAAGTCCACATGGCTCTTGAAAGTGGCGGGCAGTGCAGAGCTTAATATTGGTAGTGTTATGCTCTATACCACCTGCTGTCCCCAAACCTTCTGTGGACTTTATAGGAGGTACAGAGCTGAATACTGGGTCTGGCCAGGATGAACCCAACATTCAGCTCTCTGCTGCCTACTGCCTCCTAGTCCATGTGGACTATGATAGGTCAGCAGGTAAGTGAAAGGGAGAAAGAGGGAGGAGAGGGGCTCCTCCATATAGTTTTGCAGAGATACAAGTTTTCCACAGTGGGGTTGTCTAAACATCATGCTAAAATCTTTTTTCAGTGGCCACATCTGAAAGATTCCTTGAAAAGATACCTAGCATTTCATTTTTTAATAACAAGACACAACTTTATTTGCATGCATCTTTTTGTCTCTTACATCTGAGTGTGTGGTTGTTGCTACACAACAGCTGATATGAGGCTATGTGGGTGGTGTCTTCGGGAAAATCTGAATTCAGTCCTCAAGCCCACAATTTTCCATGCAGTTGAGTCCTGAAATCCAATTTCAACCCCCAAAGCTGATTTTCATAGCAGTTTCAATTCAATGGTAACCAATAGAGAAGAATTGTATTCTATCTGCATTAAAAATACTTCACAGTATTTAGTTATTATGCCTTTCCTCTGGGTGAGAAAATACAAGCAATTACAAATGCAGTGACTACTTTCTTTATGGAAGACACATTTCTGTTCTCCAGTTTTTCAGAGGAGCACATAATCTAAATATTGAGCTGTAGAATCTCAAGATATTCTTCAGTACAAGATCTCCGATTAAAATATTGCAAGAAGGGGATGTAAGAAGGTATCGTTGATATATATTTTTCTATTACTACAGTTGGTTTCTGCTTAGGGACACAGCAAGATCATGGGATCTTTTACACTGCAGAAAGTAGTCGATACTGTGGGCGCCTCTGCCCAACTCTCTGTCTGAGCCTTCGGAGTGACAAACTAATTGGCTGCTTTCCAAATTTCTCCATGATCTCTTTGATTCGTGCCAGGTTGGTTTTGCTGATGGTGAAGTCACACCTGGTAGCTCCCATTTCATAGCCGACAGCACAGTTTTTGGTGGAGGCAGTATACCCCTCTGCTTTTGCAGTGACCATGTATTCTCCTGGGTTTAGAAGGCGCCAATAATCCCCATCAGTTCCTGTTAAAGAATCAAAGAAGAATTATAACATTTTTTTCTAAATTCCATCATGATAATAACACAGGACAGTCCTTTTCTTGCACACTAATTAATTTTTCAGAAAGTGAGAATTCTTTCCCAGACTGAGTTACAAGCCTGGAGATTATTACTCTACCCCTACCATGTGCAATGAGATCACATGTTCTAGACATCTGCTTTTTGGTATAGGCTTTATGAAATGTAGTTGTGTTATATCTTCTCTGACTGGTAGAAACTTCCAAGTAGTATTTAAAAGTCACTGTCTTTTTGAGAAAAGAAGACTGGAAAAGTATAATGTCTTTTTGCGGTCATACCAATTAGCAAATATGAACAAGGATTTCATAATACACATGTAGCATGAGACTCCCCTCAAATCAGTCTCCAAACTACAAAAAACTGCTTCTCCCCAACTCTTCTGGCAAAACTAATTTGAGCCCATAAGTACATGCTTGTAAATAAATGGTGACCTTTTCATTCCTGCAAAACCAAAGTGTCAGCCTAATCTATAAACTTATTTAACTGGAGCATTTGGATTCAAGGCCATTGATTGCAATGAGACTCAACCAGATGAAATCTAAATATTCCAATTTTTCTGTGTATTTGACTTCAAATTAGTTCAAACCTATTGAGACCAGTTTACTATGTGTTACAGTTACACACAGAGATTGTGGGGACTGAAACTATTATTTCCCAGGTAAAACAGGCCAGCTTAAACTCAGTTCCTTTGCTTCTTTTGGTTCATGGCCTTTTGGTTAAGAATAGATCAAGTATAATGATTTCATTACTGTGAAAATTGTTTTACGGGCCACCATGTCTTAGATAGACAAAGACTGCTTGACAAATGGTGAACAAAATCAATTTGAAGGGGTTTGTACTAGTTATATGTTTATTTAGATATTTATATCCCACTTTTCTCCCCAAAGAAGACCCAAGGCATCTTACAACATCATTTGCAGGTCCTAAGAGGTTCAGGAGAAATGCAGAGACATTTAAAAAAATAATCTCTTCGTTTTATTCTCACAACAATTCTGTAAGGCTGGTTAGGCTGCGAAAAAGTGACTGACATAAGCTGAGCTGTGACAAAGGGGAGATTTGAACCTGGGTCTCTAGATCTTAGTCTAACATGCTAACCACTATACCAGACTGATGTTCATCACCACTGTATTCAAGAAGGAAAATATGTAGGAAAATAAAGGTACAGACATGTAAATGAATAGTTCCTTTGTTCAAAATATCCAAAAATATTGCAAGTCTTTTGCTTTCTGCAATCCTTGCAGTAGTTAGGCTATCCAAATGTACATGGTATGTTTTGAATTATTATCTATTTTTCTAATCTGAGGGTTTTTTTCTCCTGTGAAACTATATTATATAGTTTACCTGGGAAAGCCTGCTGAGAGCACTTGTCAACGGTTCCTAGGATATAACACTATATAAAAACATAAACACAGCATCTCCCACAGGAAAAGTCATTTTCACACTTATGCAAAATGACACTGTTACTATTATTTGCTCTGCCCATGGGTAACGTACAATGTCATGTACTGCCATAACAAAAGACTGCATTTTGAGAACTGTGGGGCTGTTTGTGCTAAACTTGACTCACATATGGTATGCTGTGTTTGTGAGGATTAGAAAGGCGACTCAAAGGATAGGTAAGCAATATACTATAATTATGTGTAGCCTCAGTTAAACACACAAGCCCAACTGTAGTCAGAAAATATATGATGCATCTCATAGTGACCAATCAAAGGCAATTACTGAAATGTCAAGGAGATTTTCCTCTGCAATGAAACCGAATCATCTGCCCAGTTATAGGCTCTGCATATCCCTCATGTTTGAACCATTGAGAAGATTAAGCAATATTCTAATACAGATTTAACATCAAAACAAACTTGCTTTTAAAAAAAGGAGCAGCAAACCTCTATATTAACATTCTCCAAATATTTGAAAGAGGTTCAGGACACCAAGAATTCACTTGGTGAATGGTAATAGTGAGACTTTATGGGCCATAACAAAATTGAGTTAAAAAATATAATCAAGAACTCTTGACTTTAAAAAAATCCATAACTAGATATTATTGCATGAAGTAACCTAGGCAGTCAACATCAGTAGTCTCAAAATAATTTGATGGATGGAACCGACATTTCTCAATACTAGAAGTGGATTTGACCAGATTCCAGTTGGCTACAATATTAAGAATAGATCACAGGTTACTGATCAGTCAAATTATTCAACAAATTGGTCAAACATATTAGGTGTGTCTGTCCTGAAATTCCAGAAATATATATGGGAATTTCTGTTAAGCTTCATTACAGTGGTTCAGTCCCCTTCCCCTCAAATTGGTTCCCCACAATGAAAATAATGGCCTAAAATTCAGGAACCTACTCCAAAATGTAGACTTGAACCTTGAATCAATACTGTCCTACCAGAAAAATAGATCTAAACAGTAAAGGTGTTTTTCCCAAATCCCAGATATTGACTTATAATGACTTTTTTTCCTCACAGAACATTTTAAAAACATGTTCTGTTCACAGACTTCTGTTCTACTAGACTTCTGTTTGTCATGCTCAGCTTTGGGGCCATATGTATGCCAGGGAATGCATAAAGATATTCTGATGCACGGTGTTTCTTGTTGAGGTGACTAATTTACCCAGTTATTAAATGGCCCATTAATAAAGTTGTATCCTTTTAAACTTAATTTCAACTGTTGCAGTTATCCTTTCCCCCTTTCTTTGTAAGACAGAACTGTACAGTTACCTGTACGGATGTCATGGTTAACACCTTCTACAGAAATAATGGCATTTGGAATTCCTTTTCCATGTAAATCCTTCACTATGCCTTTAATACCACGATGTACCTGTTGGTAAAATCAAATTCACAAATTTATAAATAATAAAGATGAAAAAAATCTGCACTTTCCAGTCATGTCCAAACAAAAGATACTATAAACGCAATAACAGTTGAGTGAACCCAGTGGCTGCTCTAAGGAGATTTCCCCCAGATCCAGTGGATCTTACTCCAATATGTTTAAATGTCTACATTTCCCAAATGTTATTATTTACTTCTGGGTAAAATGGGAGTGCCTGTTCATAAAATGGGGGTGCCTCTTGCTCTTTAAGATCCGTGAACAAGGCCCTGATCCTAACGCCTGCAAGATGAAGAATTGGCTACAAGCAAGAAGAGAGGTTTCGTATTGGTCACACAACCCCCATGTGGATAAGGGGTTGCAAATATCTCTCATGAGTAATGAATTCATAGTAAGTGCAAGTCATAAACTCACAATAAATAACTCTCTGCCCTCTGCACGCTGCCGATCACTATTACTCACTGGATAGTTTAGTGAAGTCCTTAAATTGGTCCTGTTGGGGTTGGCACTGGCAGAGTATTAAAAAGACAGTCAAACTTGATTGTGTACAGGAAATAACAAGAGATGACAATGGTAATAATAGTGTGTTGGAGGAAGGGAGGGGTAGGCTGTTGAATGGCAGAAAGAAGTAAAAAGTTTGGGGTTTTTTTGCTGATTACAAATGTACTTTGAGCAGTGGTGTCTAAAGTTAGGTACTGGAAACTGCCTTCATATCACTGCCTAATGTTCATTTAATTGTATATGTAAATTAGTAGATACCTTCCCTGTATTACTTTTATACATTTATTTTATTATATTTATATCCCCCTCTTCCCCAAGATGCCTGCAAATCTAACATGAATGAAAGTGTCTTGGAGAATGAACATTTGATACCCAAATAACTTCTACAGTTTAGTCATATGTCTTTTTTCCAGAAAGGGATACATATGGTATTTTTCCCTAGGGATGTTTCAGAAATTTGGTTCATTCCAACTTCACATTTTAGGGTTGTAAATTATTTTGTCTTGTTTTCTAAAATGGAACAATAGTATTATTGATCACTTTTAAGCAGCTTCATTTCCTGTAGTTTGCATCCATTTCTCTTACACCTGTATGTAACTGATATATATATATGCATGCAGTAGTAAAAGGTTGCAAACAAGCAATCCTGACATGAGCACTTGGGTAATGGCCAGTTGTGTAAATGCTACCTTTTTAACAACAGGCATGAGCACAAAATGAATCCTGACAAAATTATGCATGTGACCTTCCAAGGCTGCTGTACTGCAGGGTTTTATCAATAAACATGTGTGCTGATAATTCTGAGGAAATATGCATATGAATGGAAGAAACCAAAATCTGTGGTAAGTTTCTCATGTTCCAATTTCAAAATTAATTTTAGACATTCTCATATTTAAACATGAATTATGGAGAGAAATGCAGTACAGAAGGAATGATAATGGAAAGAAATGGGGAATATCTATTCATGTCTACCATTCCTATATTATATTTCTTTCCATTGGAAGACATGGGAGTATCTACCCACATCTTCTGAAAACAATGAGAAATGCTCACAGCATCCTTGATCCTGCCCCACTGCAATGATTTATTGTGGCTGTTTTTTAAATATGTTCTATTAAATGTTTACCCTTCCTGTCTTCTGTGACTGGGGCTTGACCTAGATTTTCTTCTCCAGTTTGACTTATTAGGAGTGCTAAAGGGCGTATAATAATATAATCACAAGGCATCTTGAATATATGTATGTAAACAGAATCCGTTATATTTCTCTATGAATAATGAAAGCTTTGAAATACCGCTGCTAACATAATATCAACCTCAGAGGCATGAAAAGCTATTAAATCCACTTGTGTATTCTTAGAACTGCCTTGGTTATCCAGATCTGTGGGGTCCAGATAAAACCAAAGCAAAAATTAAATAACTACTTCATTTTTTATCATCAATGACACCCTTTGAGATGTTCACATGCATTTCACTTTCAGCAATGGAAATAACCTGATTTAAAAATTATCTGCCATTATTTCCAAAGGTTAAGCTCTCCTTCCTCTGTGTCAAAACACACACACACACACACACAAATCCTATTGACACCATCAAAATAGAGATAATGATTTGAAACTTCTCCAGGAAATCATGCACAGTTCAAATGCACCAAATAGAAGCTTGAGCAGCTATCTGAGATCTCAAGGACTGTGTGGAGAATGGGCAAATTCTAGAAAAGAAATGGAGTTCAAATAAATTCTGTTTGTATCAGTTTGCTTAATGCTGCGTAGTATTATATAGAGAAAGTGTACAGACATCCAGTGACAAACAAGCTTTCTGCCTTCCTCTCACCTTTGGAGAGGAGGGCCATGGTAAGGGGTGGAGCTCTTTCCATGGCTATTTATTCCCCTCTGCCCTGGTAACTCCCCCTTTTCCAGAATGGACTAACTGTCTCCTGTACCCAGTCTCTCACCCCCACACAAGCAGATTTACACATCCAAGAGGGGGTAGTAATGATACATCAATCACCATTTTTAAGGAAAGCCCATAAAGGATCTCTATTTGTGTAGGAAATACTATCATACACAGACTCCCCTGCCATTATGAACTGTCCCTGTGTGGAAGGAAGCAGCTTAGGAAACATACTCCAGCCACCAATGATCAAAACAGATTGTTTTCATAGAACTCAGCATTAGCAGAAAACATTTTCTGAAGATGTTCACTAGCCAATATAGACTGCTGAATGTTCCATGTTTTCTATTTGATCTGGATGCCTTGCTAAACTTCTATTTAATCTGGATGCCTTGCTAACCTTCTTTATTCCTGATCCACAATTTAAAAAGTTTAGGTCAAGTTGGCTCTCAATTCTCTGTTGATTCCCAGTCCTGACTAAACCACTAGTTACTTTGTCAAGACTTGATTTTCTAAGACAATCTCATTTGGCCAGGATTTGAAAACAATTAAGTGCTGGTAATGAAACACTGACCGTTTCCACATCAGCCAATTAAATTGGGATAACACTGGTAAAAAACCCAGGTTGGGGGGAACTTCACACGGATCCCAATCCTAACATGGATCTGCTCCCCATTTCCAGGTTTTTCGAGAATCGTGATATGTGCTTTTTTTTTTTGTTTAACGTGCCTTGCAGCCGCAGCCAAGTGAACAGCCACGGCTGTGAGGCACGTTTAAACAAGAGAATCGCAAAAATCGCAATAATAAAAAAACCCTTCCCCAGCTCTCATCTGCGGAGCCACGCAGGGGAAACAGGCTGTATCATGGCTGGGGGGGAGGTCGGTCTGCCTCCCTGTGAAGTGCAACAAAAAAGCAGGCATAGAAGAACAAAAATATGTGCCTTGGCACGGGACAGCCAGCTGTGCGAACGGTCTGGGGCAGGTTCATGTAACTCGCTTTCCCCTGCTTTTATTGGCCAACACGGAAAGGGCCATAAAGGGCCCCAATTAAATAAAGGGAAGGAAATACATAAATTCAAATAGGAAAAGTGTTCTATTTCATACCTGCTCCATGAAAACAATAAGGGATTCTCGGTTGTTTTCCCACTCTTCTGGTAGCTCACTTTCATGAGGATATTTATCACAGCCAACATATATAGATAATTCAAAACAATTTGTATGTAGATAGCTAAAGTCATTTATACCTGTCAATGCAATAAAAAGATGAATAAAAATGAATGCAATAAAACCAACTATTTTTATTGAACTTAGGAATTCAACATGATTATTTTTAATAATCAAATTGTTCTAATACCCTGTTTAAAATGAATGCAATGAAAAAACTTTTTTAGGAAAATGCAGATATTTTATAAAGACAACAATAATTTAATTAGAAAGAATCCATACAACATTGTGTCAGTACATTGTTAATAATAACAACAACAAGCCTTTATTGGCATTTAAGGGTAAAAAAGAAACAAGGCCCACAGCATACAAAAACAACAAATATATATGGTATATAAAAGGGAAGTATTACATTAGAGCCCTAAAATATGGCTATGAAGCTTGATGCAGAAGTTTTTTTCCCTTTAATTTTTGAAAACTTCTTTTAATTTCTCCCCCTTTTAAAACTGCCATATAAATATAATAACAATATGTATGTATAATGAATGCAAATCTAACCAAAACACACCTGTCTTCTTCATAGCATTGATTTGAAACTCAACCATTTTTCTCTAACTTGGAAGACACTGCAAACTGGACCAACTCCAAATGTGACAACCGAACAAGTGAAAAATATTGACAACAATGCATCCCATCTAAAATGAATATTTTAAACATTAAGATACAAGCTGTCTCCTAAATTATCAAAATTCGGTATGAAAATCCTGTGACATTTTTTCCAGTTTTGAACCTGACAATATCTTAAATATATCAGCTGCTTTTCATAAGAAAAAGTAGGTTCATAAGAATAATTTTGGGCACACAGGTAATGATGGAAAGGTCATATCTTATCCATTTTATGTTGCTGTCGTCCCACTTCTGTGTGGCAGATGTACATTTAGAACTATAGAATAAAACAGTTTCCTTATGAAGCAGAGCAACAGTGGCTACGAAAAGGGTTAAGCCAATCCCATAAAAACTTCTTTGTTCAAAATCCCTACAAAAAGCACCTACATTTCACTCTGTACTTTGACACATTTCTTACTTATTTCAGTATCCACTATAATTATACAGATACTCTTGACTGACACATTTTATTGAGAATGGTGCAGTCATCAGCCAGCTTCAGTCTCAGTTCTATGCTCCTGCTACCCAATCTGGTTTTGACAGTGAATGGAAACTTGGGCCAGATAGAAGCCTTTGAAAGCAGACATCTGGAAAATTTAACCTGGCTTTACATTTAGGCATCTTTTCAGGATCTGGATCAGCTCCCCAAACACTTGGGTTATATGGTGGCGGTGATAAAAAAATATCGTTTCCACTATTTTTGTGAGCCATGTATTCAATTTGTGCTTGGCCTGCCTTTACATTCAAAGTAGATCACAATCATTGCTGTTTACTCCTACAGAGACTAAAGGGCACACTCCATAGGAATAAATAAATATTGTGTTCTAATCCAATGCATTTCTCCAGAAACATTAAAGTCACACATTCATATATTCATATTTTTTACAAAAATATCAAAAAAATGAAAAGAAGATCAAATGAATGAAACAGCTGCTTGACTGTAGGGATAAAAGTGCTTTGTTCATTAGCAAACTGAATTCCAAATTATAGGAGAAGTTTTATGCTTAGGGACAAATGAAGCTGAACAATTCATTTACTTCATAATGGCTGAAAATGAAAGAAAAAACGGGCACAGCTAATATGTTTTGAGTGAAGAGAATGAAAAACCCTTATTACCCTACTGCTTCAGTCAAGTATTTAATGAGTCCAAAAGTACCTTCTGCAATCTGTGTAGGAGGATTATGTAACACAGATGTGAAGTTTGTTGATGGAAAGACGAAAATATCACAGCACTGCTGCAATATGCTGCTGTGTTCTAGCCTTTCATAAGTTCCCAAACATTTTTGCCCACTAGTCATATTCTGAGTGAATATTTTGCAAAAAAATTAAGTTTTTACAGCCGTCTTTTAAAAAAATACAAAAAAGAGTACCCCACAACAACAATCAGCAAACTGATACTGTCTCTTTTAAATCCACCCAAATGTATTAAGGAAATAATTGCTTGAACACTACTAAAATGTCCAAAGTTCCCTCCATACAACTGCTTTCTCCTTTGGCTATGAAGAGAAATGTCTTGCTTAACTAGAAGACAACAAGCCAGCCCATGTGTGGAACTTCATGCCACAGCAGAGCCATTTATTACACAAGAGTTAATTCATATAGAATCCTTCTGGCTACTCATTTTTTAAAAAATGTGTTAAAAGATCTTTTACCAAATTAACAAGGGACTTGAGCTAATTTTGCCTTAGAGGATAATGCTTTTGATATTTTGGAAATTAAAGCAAATTCTCTATTAAATGTTCCTGGTTAGGGCTGAGATCCCTACACTGCATCTCGGATGCAGTTCATTTCACCACCTCAAGAGTCTGTTGTATCACCACTGATATCTCCAGTTGATGTTTAACAAAACAAAGAAGAAAATTAATTGTACGTTATACAAATAGGAAAAATACAAGGAGCTAGATGAAGGAAAGAAGATTCTGTAGTTATTATATTATCAAATGGTATCAAAATTGAGAGAACAAATAGCCAAAGAAGGTAGCCAATTAAGAAGAAAGATTACTTTCAAACAATTAATCACTGGAGATTCAAAACATTGGGAAAAATTGTCCTAAACATTTATTAGGAAAAATTGTCCTAAAATGTCATTGCAATATGATACTGAATATGATACTGCAATACAGCAAGTTAAATCTTGCATGATAATATGGATGCCAATGTTTGGAAAAAAACATACATGAGTCAATGGGAAAATCTTTGGGCTAAAGAAATTAAGATTATGGAATGTCAAACATTAAGAAAGAATTGGCACAAAATGTTCTTCAGATGGTCTATCATACCTTAAGATATAGCTAAAACTAATAAAGATTATAATGGACAGAGCTGGAAACATGAGAACACAACATTCTATCACATGTGGTGGACATGTAAGACAGAAGAAAATACTGGAAAGAAATATGCAATTGCAAAATATACTAAACCTTAAGTTTGAGATGAATCTGGAAAATATGTCACTAAATATTGTATCAAGTAATATTCCAAAAATATATTGTGAATTATTCAAGTACATGGTGACAGTTGCATGAGTAACATACAAAGCAAAATGGAAGACATAAAAACATCAAGATTTAAATAAATAAAGCCCAGTCTAGATGGGGGAAGGCAAATGGGCTATGGAAGTGGTGCTGGGCTGTATTCATGCATTTGCCCCCGCTGCCACCATAAGGTCCAGGCACCCCACAATTTTGCAGCAGTGAAACCTGAAAGCGAGTGCTGCCACAGAGCAATATGGGTGTCCAAGTGGATGCTGGCACAGGGCAGGACTTTCTGGGGCTTCCACCCATCCCCATCTTTAGTCAGTTTCCACCCAGGCTTTTGAGAATGCCACGGCCAGGGCTTTGAACTTATGCCACCCAAAAGGGTAGAATAATTCCATTAAGCCCTATGGAAGTATTCCAGATGGTCAGATTTTTTTTCTTTTTGCTGTCTCCATGTGCCGCCCGAAAGCCACGTCAGCCTTGTGGAATTGGGTTGTCTATTAACTGAATATGTGATCATGGCAAAACTAACATCCTTTATACATTATAGATCATTTTCAGAATTTCAACAAAAATTGAATATCTTTGTTAACTATATAGTTGAAAATTAAGAATAAAGTTAAATCAAGTTAAACCAAAACAGAAGAAGAAAAAATTAGGCAAGATATCTTCACAATACATATGTTATTAGACATGAAGATATATTGAAAAGATAGAATAATGTAATTAAAATGTAAATTTAAAATGTAAATTTACATAAAATGTAAATGTAGATAGTAAGCACCATACAAATTGTATGAATATGAATGCCTATGTTTTATGGCTCAGTTTTGTATATTGAAATACAATGTTAACACCTGGGGAGAAAAAAGACCCTACTGTCTCATTTCCACCTCCTCTTGTAGCATCTATAGCCCAAACCTCAGTGTTGCTCTCGTTTTTTGGTGTAGAAAATGTAAAGACATCCAGATAATTTTAGAAGTGAAAAACAGTAATTGGACATGAGGGTCAATGCTGCTATACTACAATTAGTGCAATTCTCTTGAAAGATTTGCCAAGAGTTTGGGACTCTATGTCTGAGATGCATTTTATAATCGTAAACTCGTGTTGTTATATTTTGTACTTATTGCAGACACAAAACACTGGCATGCTTCAGAATGGAACCAAAATGAATCATTCCTCAATTAATATTGTGCATTTTGGTGCTACAACAATAGTTTAAGTTCTTTCTTTTGTTCTACGGCACTTTTTATTTCGAACTACAAAAAGCAGGAAGAAAAATAGCTTTTAGGTTCATTACTAATTTGATTCTGAGAACCTGACTGATTTTAGACAGCCTGTACTCATGGTAGATTTGTCATATTAATGAGAAATCCAAACCAACTTTTTATACTCCATAAGCATATGTCATTCGACATTATATTCTCTGTGCCATTTGATCATCATTTGAATTTTGAATTAAACATAACTTATTTTGTGCCATTTGAAAGAATATTTCTTTTTCTGATGCATAGAATCTTCTTCCAGCAGTAGCAAAACAGTAGAAAAACAGTGTCAACCAGGGTAAAATATGGAATTACACAGGGACCTTCCCATCCCTGTGCCCCTATGCAAGGGAGGGGAGGGAAGGGGAGGGATCTTGGCTTCTGGACATGGCCCACCCACCCTAGCAGAGGGAAGGAGAGGAAGGGGTGGCATGCAAGGGAGGGGAGGGAGTGAGGGGTGACATGCAAGGGAGGAGAGGGAAGGGGGGCCTGGCATCTGGATATAGCCCACCCCACCCTAGTGGAGGGAGGGGAGGGGGAGGGGTGGCATGCAAGGGAGGGAAGGGAGGGATGGACCTGGCCCATCCACCCTAGTGGAGGGAGGGGGAGTGGAAGGAGGGGTGTCATGCAAGGGAGGAGAGGGAGTGAGGAGTGGCATGTATAATACATTTTCTTGATAGTTAGAAACACTGGCTTGGGCTTTTTTTAAAAAAGGATTTATATTCACTAATATCATTGTTCACAAGCCTTGAATATTTTCATGCATTCTAGGGTAACATAATCCAAGCCCAAAAGTGTTTTTCTCAACTTCTGGGTGAACTGAAACTGCAATTCTAAAGACACTTTCCTGAAAGTAAGCTCAATTAAATAACATGGGACCAAGCACACCTGCTTAGAACTGCTCCCTTTTCACGAAGACTTGCAAATACTGGGGCCCATTCCGCACAGGCCAAAAACAGCACCCCAGGCATGGTAAAAACACGGTAAAAACTCTAGCGCAGTTCACACAACCACCACCTCCAAAATGAGACATAGCCATGCTTCCCACGACCCCAAACCGAAAGGGAAATGCTGTTTTCCAAACTTGCTCAATGAGTGAGGTTTTTTAAAAATAGCGCTTTGCACGCGGTGCCATGAGAACAGCACCAGGTTGGAGGTGTGGCTTTTAAGCACCTCCTTGTTTTAAAAAAACCCCTACCTTATCTCCCTGCACATCTCTGCAAGGACTAGGAGGCATGCCCACGCTGCCCTCCAACAACCAGGGCATCACTGTGGCCATGGGGGCAAGTCCCCTCATCCCTGTGGAGATTTGCAAGGAGAAAAGGTAGATTTTTTAACAAACAGGAGGTGCCTCCATGCGGAGGTGCCTCCATGCTGAGGCACCTCTGCAGGCCACAGAAGCCCCAGGCCATCCACACAGAAGTGTGAGAACGGTCCTGGGGTTCCACCGGAATCATGTAGCTAGTAACTGATTACTAGCCAAATGCGGATCATAAGTTAAATGTTCCAGGAGTTCCACAAAATAATAGCTTCTAAGCTATTACCACACTGTGGTAAAAGCTGCTCTCATTCAATTAACATCTCTTAGCTAATTCCCTCTCCTGTTCATTAATCTCAAATTATTCCCAGAATATGTCAAAATAACTAGAAGCAATATTTTAGAACCCTCACTGCCCAATGATCCAAAATATATTAGAGAAACAAGATGCAGATGGTTAAAAATAATTCAGAATATCATATAGCTGTAAAACTAATTTGATGAACCAAATCCAATGCAATAATTGCTGCTAAGAAATCAGACAGTACTTAGCATTGGCTAACACTAGTTCTTCATTGTTAGCAGATAGCAATACAGCTCTGTCGGATCGATTCATAATCAAGTTTACACAGCACTTAAAAAAATTAAAGTCATAAATTCAGTGATCAGACAGCCAATTCTGCATCTAGAATGTGCAGAATAGGCAAAAAGAGAGCATACTTATGCAAGGCTTTTTACAAAAGAATGCTAAGAGCATTCATAAAAATGAAAAGTGAAAAAAAAATCTTCCATCCTCACTTCAAAATTATTACATCCAACTCAGAATGAACTTGTTGAGGCCTGGTGTTATAAAACTAGCTACCACACTTCAGTGTATTATTAAAAAATAAACCGTTATTCACTAAATTCACTTTCTGTATATTAGCAATGCGGGTCCAGTACAGGACTGTTGCCTTCATTATTGTACAAAATGTATTGATTGACTGATTACATTTTTATCCCATCCTTCCTCCAAGGAGATCAGGGCAGTGTACATCATTCTCCACTCTGCCTTTTGAAAGCCAGTGGGGTGTGGTGGTTAAGAGCAGGGGACTCTAATCTGGAGAACTGGTTTTGATTCCTCACTCCTCCAAATGTGCAAAGAACTCTTATCTGGTGAACTGGATTTGTTTCCCCACTCCTATGCATGAAGCCTCCTGAGTAACATTGGCCTTATCCAGTTTTTTCACATCTCTCTCAGCCCTAAGTCGCAAGGTTTCTGTTGTGGGAAGAGGAAGGGAAGGTGTTAATAAATAGTGTTGAGTCTCCTTATAGGAGACAAAGGTAGGTATAAACCACTTCGTCTTTTATCCTAAGAAACCAGTGAGGTAGACTGACACAGGGTCACTCTGCCAATTTCAACATAGAATAAGGATTTAAAATCAGGTCCTCCCGATCCCAGTCCAACACCTTACTGCTCCAAAATTCCTTGGAGGTGTTTTAGCTTTATTAGATGCACCCGAATAACCGGGGGCAGCCATTGCTACCGGGGTGAGCAACGTAGCAAAATAAGGGGCATGCATGGCTTGGCGGCATGCTGCAGAACCGGGTGCAATGATTGGCTCCCAGCCGTAAAAGCGGGAGGAGCCGGGATATATAAGGACGCCTCTCCCGGTCCACGCCCTTCCCGGCGGCGAGACCCAGCAAGGCGTGGTAGTGCTGGTTGGTGTCTCGTGTAAGGCCCGGAAGGAGACTGGTTGCGGCCTTTTCTCACTCTCCTTCTCTCTTGCTTCCATTTCTACTGACCTTCCTTCGTTTCCTCTCCATTCCCTTTGCTTTCCTCTGGTCGTTGGCCAGTCTCGCAGTTTGGAATGGGGCCAAAGCGGGCCAAGAGCAAGGAGCTCCCCGCGGGGGGGCCGGCACCTTCGGGCAGAGCCCAAGCCCTCCTCAACAGGGTCCGGGCTCAGACTGGCCCAGGGACTTCGGACGAGGGCCCCGTGGTGGGTCGTATCGGAGCGGCCGCGCGGGCGGCCACCGCTGCAGCCATGGGCCTGTCCCCAACCGGGAGGGGCAGGCCGGTGGGACTGGGGGAGCAGTCCTCCCCGGCTGGGGAGGCTCTCCCTGCGACTTCCGGCGGCGCCGGATCGGTCCCCCGGCCCGGGCCTGCCAGCGAGCCGGGCCCCGATTCCACCCTGGTCCGGAACCTGGCGGACACGCTGCTGCACCTTTCCCAGGCCCTCGGCGGAGTGGCCGGGGAATCTGGAACCCTCTGCAGCACAGGGGAATCCGAGTGGCGCGGTGCGGGCGGACACCGCAAGTGGAACGGTGGAGGACCTCCAGCTCTCCCCACCGGTCAGCGCGTCCACGTCGGTGGATGCGTCCGTCGGTCCCTCCGAGCGAGAGGGCCGGAGGAAGAAGCGGTCGTCGAGGCGTTCCCGCTCCTCCAGACGGTCTCCCAGCTCTTCATCGTCGGGTGAGTCTACTGAGGACGATGACTTGCAGGCTAGCGGGGAGTTTTGGTTCCAGGGGGTAAAGGTGCCCGCTCTCCCCCCTTGGCTCGCAAAGCGCAGACGCTTGGGGGGGATGGAGGCGCCGTCTCCTGGCCCGGCCCCTGACGACAGCGGCAACCCTCCCGGGTCCCATCTCCCCAGGAAGCTCTGGGAGTGGGCGCTCGATGGGTATTATGTGGATATTTTCAGGTTTCCTCGGCGGGAGGGGGAACATGGCTTGTCTGGCGGGAAGGCTGACAAAAAACGGAGGGACCCAGTAGCGGCCGAGCGGAATTTCAACAACTGGCTGCAGGGTTTCACTGAATACCTAGCCCTCATTGGGGCCACCTACCCCCTGCGGGCTTGGCACTTGGCGGCCCACATGGCCCATGTGCTGCGGGCCCGGGCGCTGGCCGGCGAACCCGCGGCCATAGCCTACGACAAGGCGATACGCAAGAACGCTTCCCATAAGAGCCGTTTCCTCTGGGACCTCATCCACGACCAAACATGGATGGTCGTGGTCCAGCCTGCCATGAAAGGGGCCGTGGAGCCCTCCTTTCTGGACAAGTCCACCAGGGATTACCCAGGGCGGGCGGGGGCCAAGGGGCTCTTTTGGGAATTCAATAGAGGCGCTTGCCAGCGGCCCAAGTGCAGGTATGAGCACGTTTGCTCCAACTGTTCTGGAAATCACAGCAGGGTGGCCTGCCCTAAGCCAGCCGGCCGCCTCCCCTTTCGGCAAGCCCGGTCCCCTGGCGCCGGGCCCTCCCAAAAAGAAGCCGGTGGCCAGGGCAGCGCTACCGCCGCCCAGAAGCACTGAACTCCTCGCCCAGCTGCAGTCTTTGGCCCCCACACCCGTCCGGGTGGGGGTGCTGCTGGACTGGCTGCAGCATTATCCCGACAGGCACGCGGCGCGCATGCTGGGTGATGGTTTTTCGACAGGTTTCAGGATTCCCTATCGCGGCCTCAGGAAGGCCTACCAGGCGAACAACTTAAAATCTGTTCGCGATCACCCTGGCGTGGCGGCCGATAAGCTTTATAAAGAAATCTGGGCCGGTCGCATCGCTGGCCCCTACAGCCACCCACCTCTCCCCAATCTCCGGGTCTCCTCCATCGGCGTAGTGCCCAAGAAGGCCCCGGGGGAGTTTCGTTTAATTCAGCAACTCTCCTACCCCCGGGGCGACTCAGTAAACAATTACATCGACCCTGAGCTTTGCACAGTCCGGTACGCCACCCTGGACGAGGCCGTCAGTCTCATCAGGCAGGCCGGCACAGGTGCCTCCTTGGCAAAATGTGACATCCAGTCGGCCTTCCGGCTCCTGCCCATTTCACCGCTGGATTTCGAGCTTCTGGGCATCCACTTCCAGGACATGTGGTACGTGGACAAGGCCATGCCCATGGGCTGCTCCTTTGCCTGTGCCGCTTCGAGGCTTTAGCACCTTCCTCGAATGGGCCTTCAGGCAGCGGGTGCCCTCCGGGCTGGTGACCCATTACCTAGATGATTTCCTGTTCATTGGCAAGCAGGGTACCAGGGAGTGCGAGGTCGCCCTGCAGGCTTTCCAGACAATGGCTGCCGAACTGGGGGTCCCCCTGGCCCCCAACAAGATGGAGGGCCCCACCCCCGCCCTCAGCTACCTGGGCATCCACCTGGATATGGTCCTAGGCACATCATCACTCCCTCGTGACAAACTCCTGGCCTTAACCAACCTGCTTCAGTCCGTTCTCCCCCTGCGCAAATGCAGGGTGCGCCTGGTGCAGTCCTTACTGGGCCACCTCAATTTCGCCTGCAGGGTGGTGGCGCCAGGCAGGGCTTTCTGCTCCCAGCTGGCAAGGTTGTTGTCTGGCTGCAAGTCCCCTGACCACCACATCAGGGTCTCCCGGGGCCTAAAAGACGATCTGCAGGTCTGGCTGTCCTTCATCCGAGGCTTCAACGGCATCTCCCTGTGGCAGACACCTCTGGAGCCTGGCCTGGAGTTGCAGGTGCACTCTGATGCCTCCAGGGCTCACGGTTTTGGTGTGTATTTCCAGGGTCAGTGGGCACAGGGCCTCTGGCCTCCAGCTTGGCACACACAGGGCATCACCAGGGACCTCACTTTTCTAGAACTGTTCCCCATCTTGGTGGCGGTGCACATTTGGCACGATCTCTGGCTCAATAAAAGGGTGCTTTTCTGGTGCGATAACCAGGCGGTGGTGCGTGTGGTGAACAGGCAGTTGAGCAAATCTGCACAGGTCATGCGTTTGGTTCGCAATCTTGTTCTCACCTGCCTCACCTATAAAATTTCTTTTAAAGCTGCTTTCGTTCCAGGTTTGCAAAATGAGATCGCTGATGCTTTATCTCACCAGCAGGTGGATCGATTCCGGCGCCTGGCCCCTGGGGCGGAGCTGTTCCCGGTGACAGTGCCGGCGTCCCTGTGGAACCTTGGCAGCGAACCGTCATCACAGGTGTTTTGAACTCGTTGGCACCGGCCACGCGCAGGCAGTACGACAGAGCCATGCATGACTTCTGGAGCTACGCAGCGTCCAAGGGGCGCCCCATCTGTGGCAGGGTGGACACAGGCCTCCTAGTGAAGTATTTGGTACAACTCCATGGGTGGGGGATGCACCCACGCTCCATGGGGGTGCAACTGGCGGGCATCACCTTTTACTGCAGGGTTTCGGGCTTCCCAGATGTGACCAAGGAGTTTGTAGTTCACCGGCTGGTGGCGGGCTGGTGGCGGGTGGGCTCCAGACTGAGGGACCTCCGGCGCCCCGTCACCAGGGAGGTGTTAAGGGCGGTCACCGGGGAGCTGCGACAGGTGTGCGCTTCACGCTGAGTGTTTACTTTTCGCAGCCGCCTTTCACCTGGCGCATCATGGGGCTTTCAGGCCCGGGGAACTAGTTGCCCCGACTAGGGACCGGCCGTCCAGCACCGCGCTGCAAAGGGAGCACCTCGTCCTGTTGGGGGACATGGTCTATGCGTGGCTTGCCCATTCCAAAAATGACCAGGAAGGCCGCGATGCCTGGGTCACCATGCCGGTCCTGCCGGGCGACGTCACCTGCCCCCTCGCCTCCCTCATCTCTTGGCTTCGGCACAGGCCTCGGATGGGCGGCATGCTCCTGGTACACGAGGACAGTTCCCCCCTCACCAGGTTTCAGATGCTGGTGGTGTTTCGGGCATGCTTGGCCCGGGCCGGGCTGCCAGCCACCGAATTTGGCTTGCACTCCTTCTGAATAGGGGCCGCCACAACCGCGGCGCAGGAGGGCAGGGCCCAGGAGGACATCCGCACCTTGGGGAGGTGGCGGTCGGGGGCCTTTCGGGCTTACATTCGCCCCCATCTGACCTGTTGATTCTCTTCACAGTGCCTCCAGGGACGCCGCTGACTGTTTTTCGACAGGTGTGGGGCATGGGGCACAGCCTTGTCAACAGAGCCGGGGACTACGCCTGCTCATCCGACTGGGGCCAGCATCTCGGACTCGGGGCTCACGTAAGGATTACCTGGCTGGGGCAAGTGCGCATGCTTTGGCATGAACTGGAGCCCAAGCTCATCGAGTACATTTTCCAGTTGGCCACACCAGATCTCCTAGTTATCCGCCTGGGGGAGGAGGATCTCCCGGCCAGGTCGGGTCTGGAACTCCATTGGGCGGTGGCCACCACGCTGCGGAGCCTCGCCAGGCATTGGCCCGGCATGACCTTGGTCTGGTCCGAGCTGCTGCAGCGGGTCCACTGGAGGGGAGCTGTGGACCCCACTGCCGTGGACAGGGCTTGCAGAAAACTCAACAAGGCGGCCGCCAAGGTGGTGCTCTCCCTCGGGGAAGCGGTGGTGGAGCATGCTGAGATCACCCGGGACAACAAAGAACTTTTGAGCGGATGGCGTCCGCCTGTCCCGGTGGGCATGGACTTGTGGCTTCAATCGGTCGGTACACCCTCCTCCGCTGGGTCGGTCAAGACAGGCTCAGGCTTGAGGAGCTTGGGCGAGGAGCTGCAAAGAGGCGGCAGCACTTGGCGGGTTTGCAACGGGTGTCGCACATCTGGGGAGAAAATGAGCCTTCCGGCTGGGTCTCCCAGGCTTGTGCCCTGTGGAAGGGCCGGGGGGTGGGGCGGGCAGGCTGGCAGGCCGGCAGGCCGGGCCGCTGCCCAACACCCCAGGGAGTGGGGTTGGGTCGGGCCGATAGGCGGCCGAGGGCTTAGCCGGTGCCCGACACCCCAGCAAGCAAGGAGAGGAGGGCGGGCCGATAGGCGGCCATGGGCTTAGCCGGTGCCCGTCTCCTCAGCAGGGGTGGGAAGGGTGAAGCCGGAGTGTTATCTCTGGGGCTTCCCTTCCCGTCAGTTCCCAATGGAGATTGGGATCTGATGTGCGACCCGTTTGCCGCCCAGCTCTTTTGTACATAGTTCATGTTGATTATGTTATTGAATATTAATAAACTGGGCTGCGGCCCATTCCTTTCCAGCCTGTCGTTGTTGTGTGATTATTGAGCGAAGTAAAGTCTCACCATCTGCAGCAAATTAGATGCACCCGAATAACCGGGGGCAGCCATTGCTGCCGGGTTGAGCAACGTAGCAAAATAAGGGGCATGCATGGCTTGGCGGCATGCTGCAGAACCGGGTGCAATGATTGGCTCCCAGCCGTAAAGGCGGGAGGAGCCGGGATATATAAGGACGCCTCTCCCGGTCCGCGCCCTTCCCGGCGGCAAGACCCAGCAAGGCGTGGCCCACCCACCCTCCCTATAGTTTTAGGGGTTGGGGGGTTGTGGTCCTTACTGTCGCAGTCCTGGCGGGTTTGCAACGGGTGTCGCACATCTGGGGAGAAAACGAGCCTTCCAGCTGGGTCTCCCAGGCTTGTGCCCTGTGGAAGGGCCGGGGGGTGGGGCGGGCAGGCTGGCAGGCTGGCAGGCCGGGCCGCTACCCGACACCCCAGGGAGTGGGGTTGGGTCGGGCCGATAGGCGGCCGAGGGCTTAGCCGGTGCCCGACACCCCAGCAAGCAAGGAGAGGAGGGCGGGCCGATAGGCGGCCATGGGCTTAGCCGGTGCCCGTCTCCTCAGCAGGGGCGGGAAGGGTGAAGCCGGAGTGTTATCTCTGGGGCTTCCCTTCCCGTCAGTTCCCAATGGAGATTGGGATCTGATGTGCGACCCGTTTGCCGCCCAGCTCTTTTGTACATAGTTCATGTTGATTATGTTATTGAATATTAATAAACTGGGCTGCGGCCCATTCCTTTCCAGCCTGTCGTTGTTGTGTGATTATTGAGCGAAGTAAAGTCTCACCATCTGCAGCAATTTTAAGTGATAAGCTTCAACAAAGTTTCTAAATAGGGAAGATGGAAATCAGTGCAGTATGTAAATCTACACAGGCCTAATCTGAATACAGTTAGTACTATAATGTGTTCCTGATTCATTTCCAGTTGAGCTGGGGCTAAAAAGATAAAAGAATGTATGTTTTGCTGTGAGGTAAAGGGAAGAGAACGGTGGATGTGACTTCTCAAGCCTTGGAGAAAATAAAAAGTCTGTGATGGTCATTAACCGATTTTTTTAAAACTCCAAAGCCGATGGTGCAAAATAAAGTAAAAATATATTTTATTACTCAGTTACAATCCCCAAAATTCCTTGTGTATTTTGCCAACAGGCTTTTTCAGGGAATCTGTTAATCTTGCAGTGTTTCTTCCAAAAGCTACTGCTCTTGTACTCTTGCTGGCAAAACATGAAGGGAATTTTGGGAATCCTAATTGAGTAATAATATATATATATTTGCTTTATTTTGATTGAAAGATGAAGAGAAAGATGAAGAGAAAATAGCTTCTGATTATCTAAGCAGAGCTATAATTTGCTAGGAATCATCTGTCCCAATGTTCTTTAAATTGAGGTACTAGAGCAGATCTTTCAGCACCAATTAAAGCCAGATTATCAGCATCATAATTCTGAGACCTATTCTTTGTGACCCTATTTATAACTCATTCTTTCCATGAAAATATAACTTATTACTCCCCATTAAAATACTTTTAGTTATTAGAATGATTCTGTTGATCCCATGTGTACTTTTTTGAGATTTTGGGGCAAAGGCTTTTAGAATTTTATCAAGCAATGAAGTTTGAACTGATGTATAGCTCCTGCTCTATTTAATATATGCCAGGTACCCTTTAAATTCAATGCACTGAATATATGAAGACTGCCTTGCATAGCTTCAAAGGTAAGGCCTGTGTGATACAAATTTGACAGTTCCTTTTCACTTTAGAGACACCTTGCAAAACGCAATGGGACAGAATCATTAAATTATTGTTTCTACTCTGTGTAAATAGGTGACAATCTTTTGATTTATAGAGCAGATAACAAGCATGACCTTTTAAATTTTGTAGAAGTGGGGGAAACACTTACTTCCTGCAACAGTGTGCCATGATGCTCCATTTACAGTTCCATCTTCTTTCTGAAAGTCCTCTGTGTGGCAAACTCTCCTCCAGGCATCTGTCATTAGTCGATGAGTAGATGCATACGAATATGCCAGCCATCGAAAAACATGATCATCTGGAGTAGGCGTATGCTCCTGTGTTTTCCATGTTGACCGGACCATATCGTAGGGATAGGCAACAACCAATTCTCCTCCCTGTAAGTTGCCCCCAAGCACAAATGGATTTTTTTCCATCCATGCTATTACAGCTCGAGTTTCAACTGCCACCTATAGGACAAAAAGAAAAAATAAAGATACCACAGAAAGAAAGGGAAGTCACTATAACTGCCCCATCAAGTAAAACTCAAAAAACAGCAAAATTACAACTGTTTTCTTGAACTAGGGATGAGTGATAATTCTCTATTTTGTTTTTATTTATCTTTTTGTGAAAAGTTTTGACTCCTTACTGTGTATTCCATAGATTTGTTTCAAATGTGTATGTATGTTGTACTGTTTTGACATGAAATGTTTTGCATATGTATACACAGCACCTATTTTCATGTATTTACTGTATTTTATAATGCCAATTAAGGCTTCTGTCTTTCTGTATAATGTACATACAATTCATAATACTGATTTATTGAGACACATAAATGCACACATTTTATGGCATGAAATCACTGCTAATAAACAAAATGGCACAAAAGTTGTTTTAAGAAATCATAGACTGATTTGCATGAGTAGAAGTAAATATCATTGATCTTCTCTCATATAAGAATCCTTAGAAACTGAGTGTATTAAAAACAAGATTTTTCATGTGTTATTGAATATTTACTGCCACCACTACAGAGCTTCCAATATACAGATATTACAAAGCCAAAGGAGCTAAGTATGAGAGAAAACTTATATCGTCCAAGCTCTGTTCCAATCGACTTTCCCAATCACATACTTCTGCTGAATTGGTCCAATCTGCAGTTCCTGGTCTCTTGTTGGATAGCAGTGTAACTGACATTACTCTCAGACTACTCAACATACTGGGGGCTTTTGTGGCACAAATACCAAAGGTGAAATTGAAGATAAGACCATGTCAGTAAAAATACAGTGTTCCTAGCTCTTCAAGTGCTATGCTTGAGTCTCCTAGTGCCTTGCAGCCACCTGTGAATTATGTCCACAAAGTAAGTGTTGCAAAAGAGCCCTGTTCTTGCTCTATTTGGATAAACATGGAACACAAAACCAATGCTTCAAACTCTGTTTTGAAGCTAATCTGTGGCCCTTTCTGCACGGGCCATATACAATGTCCTGGGGACGGCAAAAACGCCGTCCCCAGGGAGCCGTTCGCACAGGTGGCGCTACTAAAACGCAGCAGCGCCGACCTGGCTCCCCTCCACCACCCCCAGGGCAGCGTCAGGCCGCCTCCAAAAACTTCCCTCCTGGAGGGAGGTTTTTGGAAAACAGCGCGTTCCTGCCGGCGCGGTGCAAATGGCACCGCCGGGAACATGCTGTTTTCCCCGTCCCTCTCCCACTCACCTCGACGCCTTTATTGCTCTACTGGACTGCTGAGCCCCTCCCTCGCTGTCCTCCGACCCCTGGAGGTCGGAGGGCAGCGTGGGTGGATCTTAGGAGTCCAGCAGAGCGACGAAGGTGACGAGGTGAGTGGGGGGGGGGAAGAGGCAGCTCCATGCGGAGCAGCCTCTCCCGCGCCGGCCTCTGCGGGGGCCGCTCGCACACTCCCGTGCGAACGGCCCCCACCCCTCCACCGGCAAAATTCCTGCCAGTGCAGGGGTGCCCTTTCCGCGTTGCGGAAAGGGCCATAGTTTGTGTTAAAATTGGTGCAAATGTTTTATTACACTATTGTTATCTCTAAAAAGAGAAGAAGAGATAATGGAGGTAAAGAGAGGGTGCAAGTGCCTGATGGCCACTCCAAACCTTTTAACCATGGTTAGGGGAAAACATTATATATGAACCAGGTGAGCATTCAGTCAGTCTTTCCAGCACAGTGATCTTGGTAGCTACTATGTGACAGTCACAAAGGGTTATGTGCAGTGAAGAATAGTCTTTTTCTTTCACAAAGTTACCCTATCTGCCTTTGCCTACTCAGAAGGAAAACAAGTTCTCCCCTAAACTCCAAAGGCAGCTTGCCTACATTACTGCCTTAACATTGGTGTGATTTCAGCTAAGAAACTGAATAGTAAACAGTCTGGAAAAGAAATACTCACTGAAACTAATGTATTTTACAAACAGTAATGTTATATTGTCTGAAAAATGCCATATAAACTGGATTTATATCAGTGCTTCCCTCCCCCTTTATTTCACCTAATGTGGAGGATATTGAGCCACTGGGACTAGTATTCTGAATTTAAACAGGGCATGCAGAAATGAGTAACTATTGTTCCCCTGTGAATTAAACATAGTCTACACAACAATTGATGCCTATTAATCTGCAATATTATGACTGGATGATTATTTAAAGTCCTTTTTTCTAGGCAAACATTTTCAACCCAAATTATTCTTTGCAAATCAATCTGAAATCAAGAATTCACAAGATAAAAGGTGAGGGAAAAGTCAAATACAAATTACTGACCAGTCATTGATCAAAGCCCTGTACTGCAGTGTAAGCAGCTATAAGAACTGCAGACTCATTCTAAATGGAATAAGTGAATGAATTCCAGTCATACAAATAATTATTATTATTAGTTTCTTAATGCATGCCAAGTATTGTCAAGAGTTCCATTTCCCTTAATCTGCATTAAGTTTCTGAAAAAAGAAACAGGATAGTCATAACTAAGTCCACTGAGTTTAATAACCAGAAAAGGTTTCTCTAATGACTTTGTTTTTGAAATGCTTCTACTCACTGTAGCATTTTCAGACAGGTACCAATCTGGGATGGGTATGTGATGATTAGGGACCTTCTTTTGAACCTTCCACCGATCTTCAGCTTCCCAAAGCAGAGTATTTAAGTCAGGAAAATTATTGTTTATATCAATGCCATCTTCAGTCCACCGTCCTAAAGACCAGCCTCCTAATTCTGAGCCCTGTAAGGCAATTATCAAATGATTACATATGTTCTTTACAACAGCAACCATTAACGATGTTGCAGAGGCACATTCTGTGGACTGTGGACAAAAATAAAGTTAGTCTCCCAATGTATTTGTTTAGTAGAACATTTACATTCCCTCCTTTCCATCTAATTTAGGCCTCCAAGTTGGTTTTAAATTAAAAATAATCCTTAACAATCTATTTCACTATGAATAGAGTGACACACTGACTCAACAGTGAAAAAGCCTCCAAATCAGTTGCCTAACAATGCTGAAATGAATAAAAATGTTTAAACTGGCGTGAAAAAGAACACAAAGGCCCAATTCGCACGGGCCAAAAAACACTGGTGCGGGCCCAGTAAAAACACTGGTTGAGGGGAAAACTTTGCATGCCTGCCACTTCTGAAATGAGGCAGCAGCATGCTCCCCCCCCCCGCCCACACAACCAGTGGTGAAATGGTGTTTTGAAACTCCCTAAATGAGCAAGTTTTTTCTAAGAACGCAGTTTTACACCTGGTGCCAAGCAAACAGCACCAGGTGGGAGGCACTGCTTCTAGGTGTGTCCTTTTTTCTTTTCAACTTACCTTCTCTTCCCTGCACAGATCCACAGTGATGAGAGGACACACCTTCTGCCCTCTGACCCCCGAGGTGTTGCCATCTCCATGTGTATCCCCTCATCCCTGCAAAGCTGCGCTGGGAAGAGAAGGTAAGTTGAAAAGTGTATCCCCTCAAGTTGAAAATGTGTATTCCCTCATTCCTTCCCCCATTTGCAAAAACCAGTAATGTGGAGTGTTATCAGTGAAATATATATTTAAGAGTACCAGGAAGATATCAGGTATGTTGAATTAGATGAAGCAGAGACAGAAGGTAAATTCAATACTTGTTCTGGAAGCAATTCCATTTTCTCTGTGAAAGGTATCTTCTCCCAAATCTGAAGGTTGTGATTAAATCAATGAGGGTAAAAAGACTGAATCTAATTATTACGTTAATTCATAAAAAGAAACAGCACAGTTTTTTTAAAGGAAAAAAATGCTCTAATGCCACAACAGTATTGTTACTTATAGATAGCATCAATTATTAACCTAATTACAACTTGAAGAGAAATGAATTCAGTATCACTTAACTATTTTAAAAAATCTGCCTTAAGACTTTCTCTTAATTGTTTCTTTGGACAACTCTTGTAAATTACACAATATCCTACTACAGCATTTTAGCTCTAAAGAAATGTTGATGTTTTGACCAAGCTGACAATTTAAGTGAATTACTTAAAGACAGGCACATCAATCCAGAAATGTTCATATCAAAACAGAGCTGGGGGAAAAAACTCACAAAATTTCAAAATTCAGTGAATACACAACTTCTAGAATTTGGATTTTGATGTGGAAACTTGGCATTTGGAAATTTGGCATTTCATCCAAAAACTGCAAACCATAATTTATTTGTAGTTTCCAATCCTGGTTTGGCAGGTGAACACGAACCATAGATTATGGTCTAGATCAGGGGTAGGGAACCTGCGGCTCTCCAGATGTTCAGGAACTACAATTCCCTTCAGCCTCTGTCAGCATGGCCAATTGGCCATGCTGGTAGGGGCTGATGGGAATTGTAGTTCCTGAACATCTGGAGAGCCGCAGGTTCCCTACCCCTGGTCTAGATATAATATCAAACTATGGTTTGTGCTATAGTGGAAGTTATATATTGTCATAGAGAACCAAACCATGATTTGGCATTACCTGAGTATGACTTTGTGTTATTGGAAGTTATTATCACAGGGATAAATGAAGGATTCTGCTGAAATTCACAGAGTAGGGTAATCAGATCAAATAGTATGGTACAACACCTCCCACTCCCTGAAGAGAGACAGAGGCCCAGCACGGGGGAGCATGTTGCTGGGGGGGGGGTATATGTTTGATAGCTGTTGTTGGCCTAGGAAATTCCCACTCACGCACACACAGCCCTTTTAGTCAAAAATCCTGTCAAGAAAACTAATAATAAGCTGCCACCAATTCTGAGGTAAAAATTGAACTTAAAGAAGCTTTTGAAAGATAAAACAAAACTATATTCTATTTTACAAACTTTCTTCTCAGGTTCTTGTTATAGAGAGGTACTTAAGACTTTATGATTCCTTGAGGCAGATATATACTGAGATGTTATGGAGCAAATGCAGTTTTACTTAAATATGGCTGTTTCAGTTTCCAAGATATAGTTTCACACACACACAGGTGTCTCTTTTTAGGGAAAACCTTTTCAATATCGTCCAGAACACTCTCCTAAAACATCCACCCTTAACTCCAAAGGGAACTCACACTGGCTTGGGACAGGTTAAGCTCTGGGGTTTCACTAAACCCACATTTAATTCTACCAGTTAAGCTAATCACACCCTCATGGGCTCTCTGGCTCAATATCTAGGTGTGGTCTCCTCATGAGACAATAGCCAGATTCAGTTTCAGAGACTTTTATTAGGCTTTTATAATAGTGATGGTGAACCTTTTGGAGACCGAGTGCCCAAATTGCAACCCAAAACCCACTTATTATCGCAAAGTGCCAATATGGCAATTTAACCTGAATACTGAGGTTTTCATTTAGAAAAAATGGTTGACTCCAAGGTGTGCATTACTTGGGAGTAAACTTGGTGGTCGTTGGTGGCTTGGCTTTGAAGCAGCCATGCAACTCTTCCAATGGGTGAATCACAACCCTTAGGAGGGTTTAATCAGAAGCAAGCCCCATTGTCAGCAACCGAGCATACTACCAGGTAAAAGATTGCGCTTTAGTTCAGCGCATGAAAATCAGTGGGGTTAACAGCGCTTAACAGGGTTACCTACACTGCTTCCCCAAAACTAGGTCTTAGGTTTAATGCTAATAATCGAGCCTAGTGGCCCAGGCCAGTCTAGATGTGGGGGGGGGGCACTCTGCATGTGCCTACAGAGAGGGCTCTGAGTGCCACCTCTGGCATCTGTGCCATAGGTTCACCACCACTGATATATAACATAGGGACAAAAAAGGAAAAGGAAAGAGTAAATCTAATAGAAAATAGTGAATACAGTGTGAACAGAAGCCAAGGGAACCTAGGTCAAGGTGAGCAGCAAAAATTTGGCTACAATTTCTGTTATTTCAGTCTCAAGATTGTCGAGCAGAAGAATAATTTTGCATTGGTAGAAAGATAAGAGAACCCAGCTGAGGTTAATGTAGAGAAATCAGGCCTAAAGATATTATACTTCAGGCAAGAGAGCAAGATGTTTTCAAGGAAGTCGGTATAGGAAAGGCAGAAAGAACAAGAAACAATAGCCAAGCACTCTGTATGGTCTTAGGAGTGTCCCTGTGAAACAAGCTTCCCTCTTTTTTTCTACCACCACCAAGAGGCTTCCTAGCACCATAGCCATTCTCCGTGTCTCTGACTCACTCTGCTTTTAGACATGACCTCCACTGACTGAATCTGAGGACTGACACGATCTCTGTGTCACACAAGCTCACAAGCTGCTTTCAAAATCTTCCAATCACTGCAAATCTCCCTCATCTGTCTTTCTGACAGGCTTTCTCTGCTTTTATATAAGCCAGCACACCCTTCCTGGGGCTCCTGGCTACTGCATTTGAGCCAGCCAGCCAGGTGGCGCTCTGGTTAACACTTGGTGCCCCAGCTCTGGCTGAACTGCACATTTTCAAATCAACCCTTTAAAAGCCTAATCCGTCATATACGGCTTCAGTGATTGTGAAATTTCTGGAAAACATGTTATGCTTTCAAATATGTCAGCACTCAGAAAAAAAGATTATGTACATTATACCTTACTGCATCTTCAGCAGTTTGTGGCAGCTTTGCAGCCATGTGCAATACCACAAGTGCTTTCAGGATAGCTTGCTATAGTACTCTATTAAGAAATGTGCTAAGTTAGTCTTTTTTTCTCTTTATACATTTTGTGAGTTTTGCCTAAATCTTGTCAACTTTTTGTTCAAATTTATATTTATATCTAAGCAAAGAAATGTCCACATGTGGGGTGTTCTTATAGTGAGGATGTTCTTGCTTTAGCAGTGATGGTGTATCTGCAGCAAAGCCCTTATGGTCTGTGAGATGTGCTGAAAACAAGCGTACACATGGACAGTCTTTTATCTTGGCAAACTAATATGAGTAAGGAACTCAATTTCTAGATAGTACAGGGTAGCCTAACTACCAAGGATGGATGGTAGTTGAGAAAATGCAGGCCTGGAGGAACCCGGGGCTGCCGTTGCAACTGGGGAAGTGGGGAGTGAGGGATAGACACCAGGCCACAAGGGAGGCAGCAGGTTGGCCTATAAAAGGCAGTACCTGCAAGTCCCTGGCCTCTTTCAAAGGCAAGTGAGTTTGTGAAAACCCATCCTCTCATCTTGTTAATTGGGGGCTAGTTTGGTTTATCCTGTTTTGTTAGATATGTTTAGTCGCAGCCTTGATGGGTCATCCTTTGGGGGGAGGCAGAGCTTGCATGCCAGACTTCCCCTCAGCTGAGGGCCTCAATAAGAGGTCTAGGGGTGGGGCAGGCTCAGTAACGCAAGCCACGGAGACTCTGCTAGGGAGCCCACTACCCCTGTCAGGAAGGGGTGTCACCTAATGGGCTGACGCTCAGGTGGCACCTAGTAACTTGCTGTCCCAATGCCCTAATGTTGGGATCGGGGATGGTGCCAGGTCCAGCAGGCTTGCTGCCCGGTGGCTAGGATATGCCCCTTATGCTTGCCCAGCTTCCTTCATTTGTTTAATAAAATCAGGCTGCAGCTGAGTTCATTCCAATGGAACTGAGTTATGTCGTGTTATTGAAATAAAGTGAGCCCTCTGCACATCAGCATGCAAAACTATGGGGAGAAAGCAGAAGGAAGTTTCCCCTGAAAGTACCAATCTACAAATCAAAGAGATAGCATTAGATAAGTAGAGAAAAGAATGTTCAGCGTTCTGATCTATCTCTCTGACTCTGTCATAGTCCCTCTCTGAAGTCTGAGGTTAAAGGAGAGCACAACCATCCCCTGGAATAATATTGGGAGAACAAAGTGGTTCCTGAGAAAACAGAAATGGACAAACACAAGATAAACACCCCCATCTAGTGGTGCAGGGTTGTGCCAACATGCTTGCCTCCTCTGCTGGTGCAAGGGGCACCCATGTCAGTGGAGGGGGCAAAAGCGCCAGTGGTTGAATGTCTCTCACTTTCATGGTGGTGAAACCCAGAAGTCTGGGCTGCTGCAGAGCTATGCTGGCATCCCAATTGGATGTTGGTGTGTGGTGAGGGGGACAGAGTGTTCTTGGGGCCGGAGCTAATGTTAATCGGCTTCTACCCTGGGTTTGTGGCTAGTTGTGCTGCAGCCCAGGTCCTGGACTTATGCCACCCATTATGAAATCCTGTGAATAAGCGTGCAGGATTTTGTAAAAAAATAAGCTTCCCAAAACAAAACAACACCTCCCCCTGTCTCCTGCTGATCAGCCACCACTGTGAATCTAGTTTAGGTGATTTTCATAATGAAATCATGAAGTAAATTACTCTCTTCCTTACCACTTCATAGGCTTTCTCATATCCATCTGGATTGATTGAAGGAAGAAGATGAATTCTGGTATCTTCAATGAGGCGTTTAATACGTGAATTCCCAGCTAGATATTCCTGGCACATGAACTGCATTAACAAAAGCAGCAGCTCTCGCCCAAGTACCTCATTCCCATGAGCCCCTGCCATGTATCGAAATTCAGGTTCACCTGTTCCAAGCCAAAGAAAGATGTAAGCACGCTGAAAGCCATATCTAGCATTCACTAAAAAAGGGAAATTTGGTCTAGAGTTGAAATCGAAAGAAAAAGCTAGATTCCTATATAAAGTTCCTGTCTCTCCAAAATTATACAAGAAGGATGGCAACTGCAAATTTGGAAACCGAATCCATCTTTCATGGCTATTCAGCTATCCCTTACAGTGCAAACCTATGTGTGTTTACTCAGCAGTAAGTCCCCTTTTATTCAATGGTGCTTATTCCCAGTTGAATATTCTTAGAAGTGCCTGCATGTCCCCTGGTACTGTTACAGGTCAGAAGAATAATATAAGGAGAAGGCAGGATTTCCTCCTCTCTCCGCCATGCTGTGATTGTCCCATCCAGAACTGGCCTTCTATGGCCCAGGTGGGACCTCATTCTTTAAAATGGCAATGTATCCCACATCTTGTCTAATTTGGTCAGTATTCTAAGTCACTTCAGCACATGTTGTGCGCCTGGGTCCAGCATACTTTTATGCTGACAGAAGCACTTTCACAGTGAGTGAAAATGAGTGAAATGAGTGAAAAATAAGTCTCCTTGCCGCCTCCTCCTCCTCCTCCTCCTCCTCCTCCTGTGTTTCTGTTCTTTTTCTGTTGTTGTGTTCTTTGAGTGGGTGGTGACAGAGGGATGCCAGACATCATGTGCTGGTTGATTGCATGCATATTTGGTTGATGTGCCACCCTGTGATTGGTGTTAGTGGATAGTGTTGCTATGGTCTCAAGAGCATGTTGCTATATTGTCAGTTCATTAGAATGGGATCTTTTTGGTATTTCCTTTCTTTGTTGAAATAGCATAGGACACTGACTAGCTATGCCTGTGCCCAGGGCTTATGATTGAGCTGTAGAAACTTTCCTGGGTAAGGATTCACTTGACTACATCTGACAAAGTGAACTCAAGCCCATGAAACATTATGCCACAATTAATCCATCTTCTGGTGTCAAAAGACTCTTTTTTGCCTTGGTTATGACAGACTAACATCATTAGCCCTCTGGGAAATATCTATGATTATCCTAAACCACAGTCAAAATCCTTCATATACTCAAGTATGTTTTGAAGTAGAATTTATTTTAAAAGATTCATCATTTGAGAATATAAACAAGAAAAGAAAGGGCATTAAGCCATCATGGTTACTGATGAGAACTAGCAAAGAAATAAGGGGAAAGACTATTGCTATAAATTGAAACAGCTGTCTTTGAAATGCTTTTCAATGGCCAGACTCAATCTAGTTTGATTTTGGAGATGGGTGAAGACTGGTTCAAAGCACCAGTTAGAAGAATGGATATTTTGAGGCAAATAATGTTGCTTCTTGCATTTGCAATATACTGGCTAACTATGGCTCATTCCGCACATGCAGAATAATGCACTTTCAAACTGCTTTCAGTGCTCTTTGAAGCTGTGCGGAATGGCAAAATCCACTTGCAAACAGTTGTGAAAGTGGTTTGAAAACACATTATTTTGCGTGTGCGGAAGGGGCCTATGATAATAATTCTGGCTCATTCTGTCTGCTCATGAGTATTTTAACTCCTGTTTAGATTTTTAGCATACTTGTCCTCATTAATGAGCAGATATGCTCATTATCTTGTCATCCTATTTTAATAGCAAAAGAATATAATCCATGGGCACCAGGAAATCTGATCCCATTTCTTGACTGAATCCATTTATGTTTATATTTGTCTTTTAATCAGAAAATAACATAAAAATCCCTCCAATGACCAAACTTTTTAAAAGTTCTGTTCAAAAGCCCAGAAATTGATGTTAATAATATATAATCCTCACCAACTTCATGTTCTCCTGGGTTGTCTGAGATCTCAACAGCATACAACTTTAGCCCTTGATGACTCTTCCCAATATTGTAAATTCTTGTGATATTTGGACACATCTCATTTACAACTTTCATCAGCTGAAAAATAAACAAAGAAATACAGAATAGTTATATAAAATGATTGACAGATTGACAGATACAAACCTGGTTGGAAAAAAGCTCCCAACGTCTATGTTTTTTTCTGCTGGTGGTTTCCCAAATGTAGAACTCCACAGACGTTGGCTCACTTGGAGCATTTTTTGTTTTTAGAGGTTGGTGGAAACTCTTCTTTCCCAGCAGTTATTTGCTCTCTTGGAATGCAACCTGACTTCGTTTTACCCATTATTAACTTTTATTTGACTGCATACATAACTAGAGGTTTTGATTTTAAAATGTGTTCATTATTCTTTTTAATTTTGCACTTTTATGGACTGAGTTTGATATTTTATTGCTTCCTTTTATATATTCATTTTATTATTTTCCATTTTGAATACTGGGTAAATAAGGAGCCTATTTTGTAATGTGATAAATAAATGTTCTTTAAATAAGTCAAATAAGGATTCTTTGTTAATTTATATTGGTAACTAATGATATTGCACTTTTTATGAGAACTCAGTGAATAAAAGTTATGGACATTTTCCCTTCTTATTTTTCATTGCGGTATAAACTGGATATTTGGCAATGTGAAATGGGTGACTTTAAACACATTTTGCTTGTATTTGCAGAAACAGAGTGGCTCCTGATAATAGGCAGTCACAGCTATTAACAACCCAGAGGATTATTAATCATGCCTAGAGTAAATTCACTAATAGACAATTATTATGAATTGTGTGCAGCAATTACTTATTCTATTAATATTCTAGGAAAAATACTGCATAAATTCCCTAATAATGCTATTAGACTTAACCTAAGTTCACACAGTGCTTAAGGCTAAAGTAGGATCCTGGGAACAAATTTAAGTGAGTTGCAATTTCTGATGAGATTTTAGTACTATGTGCCACTGACAATGAATTTTGCACTGATTTGGTACTCACCCTGACTCACTCCCAAATATTTATCTATATTATTATCATTCTTCACCAATTCTGTATCCTGAACAGCTTGAGAAAAAAACTGTATTACAAAGCTGAAAAGTTAGAAATTATACTTCAAACAGTTTCTCTTGTTTAAATATTCCCAAAATCACAGTTCTGAGAATTTACTTGCATTAAATCAGTATAAAGTGGGGAAATAGTTTTTTGTGTTGCTCCAGGCCAGGCCTATCAGACAGCCATGAGAGAACATCTGGTCTGATGAAGAATTGGTTTTGACAACAATAGTATACATGCTGGAAAAAATTATAAGGATTTTTCAGGAAATATTTGGGCCTCACTGGAAGTCCTATTTTTGGCCTACAGATTGATATAGGCAAATATTTGGTTTACCCTGCCACCATACATACAGAATTTTTAAAAAGTAAAATGGGGCTGTGCAGAATCGCTTCTAGCAAAAAATAACAAGTACTGCTTAATGACCCAATTACAAAGGGAGTCAGTAGAATAGCCAGCAACATAAGAGGCCACAGTGAAGGACATAGTTCTCTATTGACCAATTACAGTTTGTACCATTGTTAAATCCCTTTTCTTTTCACTCCTTATGTAAGACCAGGGGAATTAATTTTCTCCTGCTATGAGCTATTACTTTCTCTGAAATATATTTCAAATCTGACCAACCTGTCTTTGCACAATTAGGATCTGAAACCACATTTAACTTTATTGTTCTTGACACTAATTATGCCAATTGAGTTTCTACTCATCTAATCTGTCTGCTGGAAATATAGGCGATGAAATCTCTTGTGAGCTCAGAGTGTGACTCAGTACACAAATGCTCAATAAAAAATGAATGATGACTCATTCAGTATAAATATGCTGAAGATTCAGCACAGTGAACATGATTCACATATTTCAAGTCCAAGTATATTATCTTTAGATATTTGAAGTCAAACTCAGGAAAAAATATATTTAGTACATTTTACACCTACGTACATGGCGATATAAATTTAGATGTTTTTATAGTATGCTTGAAGTTAAGTGGAGACAATTATAGCTGGTAAGTCTAAACTTCGACTGCCAAGTGTTAATGCTCATGGGAATCTTGGTCATTTATATGGCATGATCCTTCCACTGCCAGTCACACTACCTGTTACAGCTATAGAAATGAAAGGCTGGAACATCCTGAAGAACATCTAGCATGCTCAACATTAATCCAATCCATATCACATCAGGTATTATTATAGTGTGCATAAACAGACAATTAAAAGGAGAAAAGTGTAGGAGGTCTGATGTGTGTTTAGGAAGATGATATTAACAGCACAGTATCATCCAAATCATATTGTACTAAATATGTGAGTCCTGTACTGTCATGATGTCTGACCACAGGTACAGAACAAATCCAGTAAACATAATTCTTATGATATGCACCACTGCCATTTCTTTTGAAAGGGGCAACCCAAATATATTCCAGTTTTGGGGCACAACCTGATAAAGCTGTAGTCTAGTACATCTGAGGCAGAAAATATCTTCTGAGGCAGAAAATATCTTCTGAAAAAAACAGTGATCACATGTAAAGGTGTAGTGGCTTTGCTCTGTACGCACAGATACAGTGCAAAAATGTAACAATTGAGAAGAGCAGTGATTGCTGTACAAAAGTACAGCTCAATTGAGAAGGGTGGGGCAAATCCTCCTCTGGAGCCACCACACCGCTATGCCTGTGGAAATGCCCATTCTGCCGGAGAAAGAGGGCAAATGCACGAGCAGAGAGGCAAACTTCCCCTCAGTTGCACAGTGTCTGACCAGGAATTTTCTCCATTGCCCCAGCCTGTAGGAGCAAAATACTGCTCCAGCATGGCCGTAGGTGTTTCAGGGCAGGGACAACCTTAGTTAGCCACCAAAGTCTGTTCAGCCCCTGTGCGCCAGTGGAATCTTTTCTTCCCTATGGGGAAATTTCAGGTGAGTCTTTTCTTTTTTACTTTTTTGGGCTTCCTGCACTGCAGTGAAGCCCTTTGAAGCAGGCAGAGCTGTACTGAAGTAACACCGTCCTCACCCGACTGTCAACTCTGGATTAGGCTGTTAGTAAGCCATTTCTACGCTTTCAATTATTTGAGTTGGCTTGATTTTTCTGACTCAAATGATGGATCTTTCTGTCATAATCTTGGTCATATTTCATGATGGTCCCAGAGACTAGGGTTGTCCAGACTCCCAATATAAGCATTTGTGTACTCCAAACATTTTTGCAGAGATGGGAAATTCTGGCCAAAACCAGATTTTCAAAGCTTTGCATTGCCAGTCCTAACTAGTCAAGCTGAACCTTAAAGGTACATAATGCTGGGTAATGTTGAAAGTTGACCATTTCTTGTATGTTCACAATGGATCTGATTCTTAACTAAGAACATTGCATTGGTTCACTTTTCCCAGCCCGTATTTCCTCAGGATATCTAATTTATTTCTAGTGATGCTGCAAATCCCCCTTCTATTATTTAAGAGCATTTTGGTTCTGTCACTGCAGAAAAAAAAGATCCCCCTCCCCCAAGAAATTCAACCCAAAGCTGAGTTTCATTCAAAAATAGGTCAAGGAACTAGTATACTTACAGTATGGGAGAAAAGTAAATGCAGATGCCTTCTGCCTAAAGGGGATGCATTCCCTTTTCTTATTTAATACAAACCAATGAAGCAAATGCTCTTTAATGACTATATGGAACAAAGATATGACTCTTAAGTCATGAAAACCACTGGACTCCTCTTAATGGTACTTGCGATTACAGCCCTTCCCTTTGTCCCGCACCAACCACTGGACCAAAAGTGCTCTACTTACTGGTACGGAAACATTTTGACAGATGTCTTGTGTTTTTCACCAAGCTCCTTCAATATGTCTTAGAATGGGACACTTCAATAATTACAGAAGTCAGCCATTCTGTCCAAACTCAGGTTTGGGGAACTTTACAAGGTAAGTTTCGCTTTTTTTCTTAAATAATGAAATTACCTCATGCCAAATTATTGATGAATAAAGAATGCCAATCTTTATGTAACTTTTTACTCAGTCTCACTGAAGTTACCCTTTCAGTTGTATAAAATCCATATAAGACACAGCAGAGGTGGCTTTCGGAAAAGAATTATCATGTCACATAGGGAATGAAACAGTCTTTTCTGAGCATTCTACATTTACTAAGTCATTTAGTTGGTGGTGGAATATGACTCCAGTGCTACTGATTCACTGTTACAAATGATCAAAACATACACCCATGTGTACCCCTCCTCACACCCCCACCCTGCAGCCAAAATTTCATTCCTTATGCCCTACCTGCCTCATTTCTTTATAGTTGTGGTGCTTAAAATCAAGGTTGTCTGTTGTCATCATTTCATTTCTTCTGTGATAATAGTTATTTGGGTCTGTGATACAAATATTAATATTACAGTTACATTTACAGAGGAATATAAAGGAATCACAATGTAATGTAGCAGAGCAAGAAAAAACTGTTAACTCTAAAATATGGTCTCATAAAGATTTTAAAAATCATTTTCCTAAAGACCCCACTTGTGAGCTCTCATTTAAAGAAGGCACAATCTGTTATTTATATGTTTTAGACATATATTACCAATGAAGATTCAAAGCAGCTTATGTTGGCAAGGTTCAGATTAGAATTATTGTTATTATGAATATAATAGAGCTGCCTCTCTATCTAGAGTTTCCAAGAGCAGCCACCTAGGCCAAGGGCAAGGGAACTCTTCTCCCCTCAAGCCAGAGGGAAGAAAGAGAGGCAAAGGTTCCCTAATCACAGACAAAAGTCTTACTCAGAATAAAAGCAGAGTTTATTTCCTTATGCCAGCACAGATCCCAATCTAAAATGAGAGCTGCCTTAACTGGTGAAAAGGTCCAGGGTTTTAAAGGGATGCTCTTTAGGGCACATCAAAGCAGAGTCACATACATTGTACCAAAAGATTTAGGGTTGCAACAAATTATCCCACGTCAAACATTTCTGGTGCAAGTTCCCAAGCAGTGCATCTCTAACCCAAGTGAATGTGAGAACAGTTTATCTATTGCATCCTGAAGCACTACTCTCCGGGCTATCACCGTGTTTATGGTACTTCTTACTTAACAACCAGAGTAAGGTCATGTAAGAAGTTCCTGAGAGGCCAGGAAGCTGAAAGGAGGACGGGTGTTTTAGACATTCAGGTTGTTTATGGCTATCTCTGCATACGCTTAGAAAGGGTTATCTTCCAATATCTAACAGTAGAATTAGCCCTATGGGATGGGGGCTCCCTGTCTGGGTAATTTGCTAAGGAATGTAATTAGCCTAACCTAAGAGCAGTGGGAGAGAGATCTATCTAAGCTTAATACTACTATATTGCTATCTCTTTATATTGTATTTCTTTAAAGCATAATTTCCAGTTCTTCAAGCGTTTATCACAAAATCCCCCCCTTTAATTGCGCCTGAAGGAACTCTGAAGGGGCACACACCTAACTGAACCAGGTTCAGTGTTGCAAGCCTGACTTGAGGGTAGGGGTAAAAGGGCAAGTGCACTCCACCAGGAGCATTTGGAGGCGGAGGGGAGCCGACAGGCATAGGAGCCGAGGCTGCAGGCCTGGTGGATATTACTGCAATCAGGGACGACGACTATGTGGGCTACAGGTGGAACTGGCCTGTACGGATGCAGCTTCTGTACGACGACAGCAAAAGGAGGCAGCAACAAAGGGAGCACATTGGATGCAACAAGCAAACAAAGCAAGCCCCAATACAATTATGAGGTATGATTGTTACAAACCAGTCCCACTTAGCCAGGCTAGCGGCTTGGCAGCCAATCCAGGGCATGATTCCAGAAGTTTGTCTGGGCTTCACTCAGTCAAGGGATGCACAATGTCCTGTGTAAATCATTAATATTAGTAGTAACATTTCCCCCTCCATTATTTATGTGTACAGGCAACATTGTTCTTCAACAGCGCAGACATGTTCCTCCTTGTTACAGCACTCAGGACATCTAAAGCACTAAGCGATTTTGGTAAAACCATATCAGCCATAGAATGCAGTTCTAGTTTGGGAGTCTGAAAGGGCCTGGGCTGTGGCCTGGAATCCTGTATCAATGATGGCAGACACATATTCCCTCACTGCTATTTCCAGATTCTATTACCCCAAAATCTTGGAAAGCAAAGAATACGAGGGAAAAAGGTGTTCCCCACCAAGGGTGGGTTTCAGCCTTCACCAGTGGGTTTGTATACTACTTCTCTGGGGTATCGGCCCACCTAGGTTCAACACTCTCCTAGGTGAGATAGTCTCCCTTTTTTCTAAGTCTAAGACAGCGGTGCCAAAAGAACAGAGACCAGACCAATCATGGTTGTATCACTCTCTTCGGTCTCCACAGTACCACAGATAAAGAACAAAGCCTTTCTCGCCATAGGGCAACAAGGCTCTCCTTTCTCTATAGGAAACTTTGGAAACTAGCTAAGTTGTGCAAGTGCTGGGATCTATACCTGCTTGTTGGCAGTGGGGGCTACACATGTCTGAGGCTGGACGGCCATCCAGGGTAGGATGCGGAGGTGGCTGTACCTTTCCCAGACAGTAACATTATCTTTCTGATAAGTCACGACATATACCTCTGGGTCAGTAGGCCTCAGGGAATTTCTATGAAATGTGGATGCAGATAGTGAGGGTCAGACTGTGAGATCAGATACCCTGTTTGTGGTTTCCTGGGGAGCTAAGTGACAGAGATTTCCCCTTTTCTGGGATCCACTTTCGAAGTTAGTAAATGTAAGAATGAGTTATCACATAGGTGATGTGATGAGAGCCATAGTCGAAAATCTACCTCCTGTCTCTGCAAACAGATAGGGAAACTGACGGACCTTGTCAGTCCCGATGGAGGTAGTATAGGATCTCTCTTCTACATCAGGACTTCAGGCATGTGAATGGTGTCAAGCTTCCATTCCTCGGTGGAACATACTGACCCATTCCACCTGTTTGGGGACCTTCAGGGGCCATCCATGATGATCAACGATACATCAGCTGGCCCCTTCTGAAAAAATCAAACCACCATAATAGGGTCTTGGCTATGTGAGAGTTATAAATGTGCCCAGGTACCTATGAGTAGGCCATCTGGGTTTTATAGCACAACCAGCAGTCTGAGAGATTCCCAAAGTCAGCCAAACTCTGCAGAGAGGTTCTCGTGAAGGGGTGTGTTCCAGAGGGCTAGCTCCATGTATATGGGGAGTCCAAGGAGCAAACCTAAAGACAATAGGGGGGTCTTGGAGGATACTCCAAGGTGTCCAGGCTGCATGTTGGCACGGTGAGATAGGTTCTTTTAGGGACAGAAAGAGGTGTAATGGGGGCTGGTTACCGGGTACACACAAACCCACAGGAGTATAACTCCAGTGGAACCAAGGGGTTATATTTTATACGCGGTCAGCGTCCTCTATCTCGAAGCTGATCCCCAGTAAAGATCCAATTCCCGATCAGAGGGTGAGAAGACACAATCTTAGGGGACCCCACTGTGAAGGCTACTGGGGGAGACGCTTCAAAGATTGTTAAGTGGCATTCTACAGTAATGTTTTCTACAGCAAATACCATATACCTCTGTAAAGAATAGTGGGGACAATAGAGGCTTACAGGCAGGAGCTAAGTAGGGCGGTGCCAATCCAAATGCAACTTTGTGAAACGGAGTTCAGAAGGGTAGGGAAGCATATACATAAGGGCAGCTAAGAAACTGGATCAAAACACAAAGTAAAAACAACAAAAACTTTAGAGTATTAATGCAGTTCTGCCTCAGCCTTCGCTTGGTGGTCCTTTTCCAGCCGGCGTCTTCAACCGGGGAGAGTTCCGTGGAGCTGTTGGATTCTAACACAAAATATAGTTCAGTGTCACATGCACACCGGTCCCTCGAAAGGAAGAATCCTGGACTTATGCACCTCTACTGAAGACTGAAGACTGTATCAGGAAAAATATGCTCCAACAGAGTAGTTTAGATGTGTTCGCTTTCTCCGCAAGGTTAGGGCTGCGTCAGTTTCTGCCCTCTTCAGCTTCCAGGTGCCGGAGGGGGGTGTTTCACAGTGGGCTGGCTTTCTCATGGGAAAAAGCATGCTAAATCAGATCCCAATTCAGCCGACTTCAGATGTCCTCGCCACGAGTCAGCTGTTTCTCTAGCTTCCAAGCTGGTGTGGTGCGCGCCAGCGCAGGTTTCAGGCGAAAGTGTGGGGATGGACCCAGGTCTTTACCTCTCGACTTTCCTTCACCGCTTGAGTGGCAAGGAGGACTTGGAAGGGCCCTTCCACATCGGAATCGAGAGAGCTCCTTCTTGTAGCTCTTGATGTAGACTCCAGTCTCCTCGCACGAAAAGGATGCAGTGGGCAGATCCAGTCCTTCTGGTCGGATTTCGCTCTCAGGTCACGCAGTGCAGCTGTGAGGACTGAGGCAGCTAGGGCAAGAAATATATCCCATTCACAGTTAAAGAGTCACCTACCCTGGCTTCGCCAGCCAGGATGGGCCGGGATAGAGGGCAGGGTCTCCCATACACTTGATTTCAAAAGGGCTGAGTTTCCATTTTCCTCGGGGGCTGGTTCTCTACCGCCAAGAGGGCCAGGGAAGAGCCGGCCAGGCCATTTCTCTTGTAAGGAGGTCTCCTGCATAATCTTAGCTGTCAGAGAAACCTTCCCCACGGACCTGTTCATTCTTCCTCGGTGACTCATCCCAGAGAGGATTGGGGCCGCCAGGAGCTGTGAAGTTTCCAGGGATCCTGAGGATTCTGCTGACCTCCTGTACTACCTGAGCCATGAAGGCAAGCGCCATTGTCGGATCCTTATGCTCCTCCCATCGGAACTCCATAGGCCGTGGACAATGTCCTTTAGGGGAGTACCTTGACCACCTCTTTGGCTTCTTTGCACGCCTCTGCAGGGGGTAAGGCTAGGGGGCCAGCCCGACATGGTATCCCCAAACACAAGGAGTGTACCTGTATCCTGCAGCTCGAGGCAGTTCAGTGAAGCTCACCGCACTGCCAGCTGGGAGCCAGGGTGTTGTCCCCTAAATACCTTCCCACAAACCACAGGACGGTTGGAGGAAAACGCTTGTCCGTTGGCAGGTGATAACACAGCTCTTTTGTAATTGCTTCTGCCTGTGCTCTGACTTTGGCTCCCAATAAAATATAGATCAAAACCAATTTATCAGACCCTGACACTCCAATGTGGGTGCCTGCGTGTGAGGTTCTTCAAGATCTGAAATACCAGCCCTTCAGGCACAAAAGTATTTTTCCTTGCTCTGTTTCCCACCATCCGGCCCTCCCTGGAGTGTGTAGTCCATTCCCTTCAAGAATTCTGTTTCTTTTATTGTGTATATTGGGTCACTTAAGTCCTGTACTGCTGGGATGAGTGGCTCCTGTTATGGCAGTACGCCGTGTTCTATACAGCCTCTTGGGGTCCAGGCTGCCTCTTTCTAAATACCTCCTCATCCCTTTCCCTCCCATTTCTTCCTGGCAAAAAGTTTTCCTAGGTCTTTGCTTAACCTTTCAATGAGGGAGCTTTTTTCAACAGCTTCCTTAGTAGTGTAGTAAACCTGCTTTCCCCTGCTGCTGCTTTTGGCGGCAGGTAATCGCCGCCTTCTGTTACCCCCCCCCCGAAAGCCAGGATGGAGTCCCCTGCTGGGCATGTCCCTTGCAGTGTACAAATTGCATAAGTTCGGGCGAACTGGCCCTTTATGGCCTCCAGAAGGCTCCAGCACAAGCTTGTAGGCATGTTTGATTTTTTGATCCTTTAGAGGTTAAGTAAACCCCTTGTTTCCCAAAGTTCCCCAAACAGCATGTGTAACCCTAAAGGCATATCTGGAGTCCAGTATATATTTGCCCCGCCTGGCCTGTTGCCAGGACTAGCGCTTCAAGCCCGCATTACAGCCATGCGAGTTCCGCGAGCCTGTGCAGGCAGGTGAATAATATGTAGGAGGCAGTGGTTCTGGCTTCTATGACTGAGTTCTGGGTGACAACTGCAAAACCAGAAAAAACGGCTTCGCCTCCACCATATAGCTGCTCCCCATCTTGGTCCAAAATTCTACCTCTGGGTTTTCTAATGGCTGATCCTGTAAGCCCGTCTGCCACCCGGGCCACGTAAGTCATGTCTATGGTTCTCAATGCAATCATGCAGAAGAGGACTCTCATCAAGGCAGAGAAGCGTAGCTGGGCTTAGCCTGGTGGAGACTGCGCGACTTTACCCCTGGGCTGTCAATTAGGATGGCCTGGTATTTTTGCCATCGTTGCTGAGTTAACCAGTGAATTGCCCACTTTTTTCGCTCTAATATCGCTAAAACTGCATGGGGAACATAGACAGTCAGGTCCCCCCCCAGCGTGAAATTTCAAAGCATCGCACTCTACTAATAGACAAGCGTAGCAGCTAAGCACCTTGCACGAGGGCACGCTGGCCATCCTCCCTTAGCTACCAAATCAAGTTGTTTTGATAAGTATGCTAAGCAGGTCTCTGAGTAGTCTCAGCAAACTCCTGGGTCAGGGACTCCTTTGCTATTCCCTTCTGTTCTATGGCAGGAACAGAAAAATTCTTTCGCGGAGTCAGGGAGGCTCCAGGCGCCGCTGGGGCACTCGATAAGAGCTTCCGCTTTACTGCCCTGAAAAGCCGTTAATCTCCAGTGTTTCCCATTCTATTTTTTTGCGAGTTCCAGGCCCCGCAGCATCTCATACCAGAGGTTTTGTTAAAGGTAGTATAGTCTGGGATCCAGTTTCTGGTGTAACCTGCAATTCCTAAGAACTTCTTTAAATCCTTCCTGGTCTCCGGGGTTGCTTTTATTTTGCTATCGCATCTTTCCTATGATGCTGTCAAAGGCTCTCTCCCCTTTTAATTGATAAACCAAGATAGAGCACCGCTTCCTGAGTGATTTGGGCTTTTACCATGGTAGGACCTCGGAACCCCTCCTGTGCCAAAAAATTAAGGAGAGAAATAGTGGCCTGCGTGCATGTAAGGGCATCAGCAGCAGAAAGGAGAAGATCATCAACATACTGGAGAAGGCTTGGTTTCCTCCTTCGGGATCCTTAAACCCGTCAAGCCTGTGTTCAAGAGCAGACCCAAAAAGGGTGGGGCTATTCTTGAACCCCTGAGGCAAGCTGGTCCAACGGATTTGTGTTTCTTTAATGGCCATCCGGGTAAGACCACCTAAAAGCAAAAAAATATCCCGCCAAGCAGTGATCCAGAGGCACAGTGAAAAAATGTACCTTTCAAATCAAGGCAAGTAAAATATGCATGACTCAGCGATTAAAGTGAGCAGCGGCGGATTTGACGACTGCATGGAGATCCAATCCGTAATTCAGTTGATGATGAGGATACAGCGGACCATGCTAAAAGTGCATTCCTTCTTGGCACACCAATGATCGGAGTGTTAAAGGGAGAGGCGACTCCTCCGTTATTTCATTACTCGCGAGGAGGCGATCAATCACCGGCTGTAGCCCAATCCGCACATGTTGTGCAATGGGATACTGTCGGAGACGGACCGGGAGAGCCCCGGGCTTCAAGGCAACAAAAACAGGGGGGACAAAAGAAGCATGCTGGATATGGGCTATGTCCCATACCACAGGGTTTTACAGAGCCGAGAGGACCTGGGCGGGGATTGTAACTCCCGGGCGGCGGCAATTAGAGAAAAAAATTCCATCCACTTCAGGGGACACTTCAAGACGCAGTCCTCATTCACGAAGGAGATATTTGCATTCAGTCTGCCCAATGATCCCCCCCCCCAACAGAGAAATAGGACAGTCCTCAATGCTCAGAAAGAGTGAGAAGTGACAGTGGTCCCCAGGGCAACCGGGTGGGGACCAGGTAGGAACAGTCTGGGTATGCCTCCACTAGCCCCACCACCGGACAGGCCGCCAAAGCCAGGACCGAGGCTTCCGCTGAGCACAGAATAGGCTGCTCCAGTGTCAACAAGCATTGGGATCTTTCGCCTCCCAACAGTAACTCCAGACTCCATGGTGGCCTTCTCTGGTTAAATCTGAGAGGGGCAACAGCGCGACTTGGGCCAGGAGGGGAGTCACTGACCTGTCCCGCCACATCACTGTTGGGCGCAGGTTGGTAACTCAGTATTCGGCAGACAAGCCGCCTCTGGGAACATAATAATTCTGTGCTCACATAACCTCCCTCTCTTCGCGCTGATGAATCTTGCATAGAACTGGTGGGAAGCTGCCACTCCGTCTCGGCCCAAAGCTGGTCCATGGGATGAGAGTAGGCAGGCCGGGCCATTTCCCCTTCCTGCCGCTAAGTGGCAAAATTTTTCTCCAGTGGCCTGTTTGGAAACACTAACATTCATCATGGCGGCGGGCTTCCTCGGCCCTCTTCACCCCCGGGCCCACCACCTTGCTCTTGTTCTACTGTAGGGGAACCTCGAGGGGCCGGGAAACCGGCCTCGGCGGCGCCTCGATAAGTTCAAGCTGTAACGCCAGCTGTTCCTACATGTCTCAGGGCTGCAAGTCTCTTCTCTTCTTTGCTTTTCCTTCATTTTCCTGGTAAAACTCTCGCGGCCACATCCAGCAATTCCCCGATCCTTGGAAGTCCCACCTCCAGCCTATTCAATCGCTCTGTATGTCCGGCATGAACCTCCTATAAAGATCCCATTAAGGTGAACCCGGGTTGTCCCTGTGCATGGGGGTCCAGGGTGGTGTGTTTCTGCGCAAGTGGCCCTAACTCTTTCCATGAAGGCAGAGGGGACTCATCCTTTTCCTGCATCAGGCTAAGTGAAGAGCTGGACAGATTGTTTTGGCGCTGGGATGCCGCTTTTCTAAACCAGTGAGAATGAATCCTCGGTAGGCATAGCTAGTCAGCCCCGGGTCAGCATCATTATTAGCATCCCACCGGGGTCAGTCTTCCGCGTAAAAAATACGTCGGCAAGAGTAATAGTGGCATCCCCGGACCCTATGGCGCTGAGAGGGCGGTGTGGTTGCAGCAGTGGTGGCTGGTAAACGATAACTAGACTCAATCTCCTCATGGGTCAGGGAGAACCTGAGCAAGAAGTTGTTGCAACATCTGCTCCAAGTAGGGGAGTGCTGCACTGGGAAAATGGAACTGGACAAGATACTGGCTCATACCCAAGGGGGGGATCAGTAGGAGTAAGGAGGCTGTTGGTTCCTCCACCAATTATAGAGATCTGAGGTCAAAAACGGAACGTGAAACCTGCAGGCGTGCTGGGCAGCGGCTTGTTGATCCAGCACAACCTGGTCCCTCAGAGGGAAAAGTGCCCGGCACATACCGGGTCAGGCGTAGAGCTTCCTGCTTCTGAGCTCGGGAGAGTGCCAGTAGGGCTGTCTGTCAGTCCCTCAGCTGCCCTAATAATTCTAGCTAACTTCTCAATTTCAGCCTGAGTTTCCGCCAAGCTGCTGCCGCCAGTGTTGCCGCTTCCCCTGGCTCTCCTTCCTCCTGCTCGCAAGGGCTACTGTTTTATTGGAAGCGCCTGCTCCCCTTGGTCAGCCTAAATGGGGCGCTTGGGGCCAGATCCTGAGCTTGGATCCTGAGCTGGTGCTACAGATCCTGAGCTGGGGTAGGGCGGGCGGAGTGGGGAATTAACGGGGCATAATGGAAGTGCAGGTGAATGGGAGGGTATAGCTCATCCGGGGAGGAGGCAAGACCGGAGCCGAAAGCAGCTGGAAAGGAGTGGCCTAAGGTCCCTGGCGCTTGCCGGGCGGAGGTCTGTAAACCACCAGGGATGAGCCATCAGGAATGCGTATAGTTGCCGGGCACAAATCAATCCCATAAAAGTGGCTTTCAAAGCTGCTCTCCCTTGCTGGGAGCTGCTGAGGTCAGTAAGGGACCTGGGTAGAGAGATTTCGAATGGTATGGCGAGATCCAGGGTCTCTCCTCGGCCACATCTGTGGGCACCTCCTGGCCCAAATAAAAAAAAAGTATATGAGAGGCCATTCCTTCCAAAACACCAATCAATCAGTTTCTCCCTTTTTTCCCTTTGTTCTTGCATTTGAGAAGCTTCCCACTATGCAAAAATACAGGCAAGAGCTGAGTCCTCAGGACTGGGGCCCCCCCTTTCATCCTTTCTCGCGAGCTTCTGCTAGGCCAAACCATGACGTGGAATCAGAGGAAAGGGGGTTTTCCACAAAGTTCTTATCAGCCTGTTACAGAGTAATCAGGGTACCAATACTTAACCCGGCCTGTAAAAAACAAACTAGCACGTGGACCTCAGGACGCCTGGGCTTTTATCTTATGGGTGGCCTAGGGTACTCCCCACAACACAAAACAAGACGTAAGCTTTATTCAGACCAGACAGAAACAAACAAACACAGATCTCTACTGCACCTGGCTTCTGTCAACCGGAGAGGTGTTCTTGCAGAAAAACTGGAGCTGCTGTCCCGGGCTAGGGAAGGGGTTGTGGTACAGGAAGCCGGGCTGCAGCTCCTCCTGGAATCAGCTGGCTGCTCGGATCAGTACAGCACAAAGGCAAGACACCCAGGCCTAGGGACCTGATGAGCCCTGAGCCAAAACAGGCAGAGGCTGGCCTCCCACCAGGCCAGGAGAAAGGCAAGCAGAGCCAGAGGGCTGTGTATTTAAATCCGAAGTCAATGGCACCACCTTGTTGGCAGCTAGGTTCAGATTAGAATTATTGTTATTATGAATATAATAGAGCCGCTCTCTATCTAGAGCTCAGTTGCTTCGCCACCCAGGCCATGGGCAGTGGAACTCTTCTCCCTCAAGCTGCCAGAGGGAAGAAAGAGAGGCAAAGGTTCCCAATCACAGACAAAAGTCTTACTCAGAATAAAAGCAGAGTTTATTTCTAAGCCAGCACAACAGATCCCACCTAAAATGAGAGCTGCCCCTAACTGGGTGAAGGTCCAGGGTTTTAAAGGGTCTCTCAGGGTACATCAAAGCAGAGTCACATACATTGCAAAAGATTTAGGGTTGCAACAAATTATCCCACGTCAAACATTTGGTGCAAGTTCCCAAGCAGTGCATCTCTAACCCAAGTGAATGTGAGAACAGTTATTCACTTGCATCCTGGCTTCTCCGGCTATCACCGTGTTTATGGTACTTCTTGTAACAACAGTAAGGTCATCAAGTTCCTGAGAGGCCAGGAAAGCGAGGACGGGGTGTTTAGACATTCAGGTTGTTTATGGCTATCTCTGCATAGCGGAAAGGGTTATCTTCCAATATCTAACAGTAAATTAGCCCTATGGGATGGGGGGGCTCCCTGTCTGGGTAATTTGCTAAGGAATGTAATTAGCCTAACCTAAGAGCAGTGGGAGAGATCTATCTAAGCAATACTACTATATTGCTATCTTTATATTGTATTTCTTTAAAGCATAATTTCCAGTTCTTCAGCGTTGCTCACACTTACAATGATGTTCTCCGTTCGATTTTATTATCACAAGAACCCCACGAAAAAGGTTAGTCTTAATGTAAGTGACCATCCACAGTCATACAACAAGCCTCCATGGAAGAGGGGGGGATTTGAACCATCTCACTACATGGGTATGAATCCCCCTTGTCTGAGCATGCACAATAATCAGGTAAAATGCCCTCTTCACTACCTTTTAAACTAGCAGATATTTGTTGGCTCTAAAGAACTCAGAGAGGAGGTCCATCACAGTCTTGCCCATCTCCTTCTTTTTGCTGAACCCCCCCCCCCCCACCAGCCCCCAGATCTTTTAAAATAATCTTTTGAGGCTTGGAGGATCCTTGGCAGTGGTGTGGGATGCAGCATGGGGATCTGCAGTGGCAAAAAAGGGATCAGTGGAAATTGTTTCCCTCTTATTCAAGCAGAAGTGCCTCTCTTCAATTGGAAGGATAGCTTGGGTCTATCCCCATGGGTTCTAATGGGAGTATTAGTCTTGCCTTAATTCAATCTTTAATTTTCCATACACATTTCTTAAGACCTGCTGCCTACAAAGTTTTCCATTTCCACTTTTTCCAAAAGTTTTCCATTTTCAGTTTTCTAAAATAATGTTTCAAAATTATCAAATTTTGGTAAAGCAGCCTCTGTTACACATGGCATTTAAGGCTACAGTAAGAATGTCAACTGTTGGCAGAGCATGAATTGAAAAAGAGAAGTGATTCACATACAACCTCTGATTTAAATGCTGCCATCGTGGACCTTTGTATGACAGTCCCAGAACTGATGAAAAGGTTTGACTTTATTATAGTAATTTTTCAGTGACAAAAAATTCTGGTTGAATTCTTACCGCAGACTAAAAGTAATGCCATGCAATTGTGCATACAGCAGAGGAGGGGAGCAAGCTGAAACAATTGTGTTGTGTTTCTATGTATGCAGTCTTCATAGACATAGCTGTTTCCCAAAACTGGCAATAAAATCATGCCAACCAAGGAACAGAAAGCTGTGCAAGAAGAAAGCACATCTGTGCTGTGCAGTAGTTTTTGCAAATCCACGCTACTGCAGCAGTGGGCAGAAAATGCCTCAGTACTCCACAAGGAAAACCAGAGATCTGGAGGGGATTTCAGAGGAAGGAAATCTGGAAGCATCATTACCTGAAACACAATACAAAGGTTTGGATATTCAATTTAATTTGAAATGGGTGTTTCTTTTTTACTCCTGAACATAATTTAATCTGTTACAAGTGATTTGACAATCATAATTCTCAAGTGCCTATTCCAGTCTCTAATGCTGTTGATTCTAATAGCCAAACAGGATCTGTACGATCATCTTTCAATAGACTGCAATTCCCCCAAGGCCATTTTATGTCAGGAAAAGGTGGTGGTGGAGGGGAGCAGACATGCCTCCTCCCCCGCATGGAAGTCCCAATCCACACTGGGCCCTCCAGCACTTGTGAATTGAATTACCACAGGAAAGTCACAGCTGCTGTCCTACTGCAACTCCACATAGCAATCACATGGCAGGTGTAATATGCATTTGGACTGAGATCACATAGCAAACATCATCTGTGAACAGGGGTGAGGCAACTAATGTTGTTGTGGGATCTTTTTGCCATTTAGTATAGTTGCAGACTATCGAAGACCGAAAAAAGTTGAAGGCTAAGCGAAAGAGAACGGGAGAGAAAGAAGTTCGGGTTAAGACAAAATTGCCAGCAAAGCGATCAAGGAAATACAAGTCTGATCAACACATATATATTATAAAAGTGAACAAATATTACAGTGCTAAACTGTATACGTGTACCAAATCACGTATACCAAATCATAATACAAGAAATACAAGCAAAGTGCGTTAGAGGTTTCTATATCTTTCACAAATTGCGGATTGGTATATTTTTGACTGCGGATTTCGTCTAAAGCACTTTGCCTACCTATATGAACTTTTGGATAGTCTTTTATTCCTGTTAAGGACTTTGATATAAATTGCATTATACCTATGAATGACATTTCTTGTATTATGAATTGGTACACGTATACTTAGATGGATGTTTAGCACTGTAATATTTGTTCACTTTTATAATATATATGTGTTGATCAGACTTGTCCTTTGCTGGCGAATTTGTCTTGGCCGGACTGCCGTATTTTTTTTTCTAGTTGCAGACTATGCCATTCTACTAATCCATCTTGCAGCAAAACTCTGTGATTTAACTCCTTGTTAAATCCATGTTTTCCTGACAAATGCTATCTACTGGATCACTAGAAGTCTGCATGCAAATAAAGATGATCATTCGGTGAAAAAATGTCATTCTGCCTTGCAGCAACCACTCTGACATAGTCATAAATAAATAAATGCAGTAGGGGCTCACAGGCATCTCCTTCCCTGCCTGTCTCCAGACTTAAAAAAATAATAATTTTGGGTATTTTCTGCTTTACATTTGATTTGTGAAAGAACTGGAAAGAAAAGTACATCTATCCCTTTCGGGCAATGGCAAATCCCTATGTGTCATTCTGCATCCATCTGCACAATATTATTATTAAAACGAGAAAGAAGTCTGAAGAGTTCATGTGCCTTCTCTATCCACTCCTTGCACTAGTGCTTTTCATATTGTATCTGCACTTTATGAAGATCATTTTGCTGTCCCTCTGCTTTTTGTTTATTTATCATCCCGGACTGCAGCTTTTTTGTTTTGTTGTTGCCGTTTTGTTTTTTTTACAGCAAACAGCCTAACAAAGAGTGTTCATTGAGGAATGAAAAGAATATTACTATGTAGATTAAATTTGGAGGCTATTCAATAAAGGTATTTGCTTAGCTTTCTTTTGACACAGAAAGATTAATAAAGATTCTGAAAGTATCTCCAATGCATCACTCGAATCAAGACAGGCATTCTCAGTGCTTACATCATAGACATCAAAATTGTACATTTTTGTTCAGATGAATCATCATGACAAAATATCATCTTGGGGGTTGCACCCACTGGAACTACTGAAGGAAACTGCACCATGCATTGTGCCGAACTTAGTCTTAAAGGTGGTCTAACCTGGCAGAGGACAACCCAGAATCTCCAGTCTCATGCATATGCTTCCTTCTTCATACCATGTTCGGGGACTTATCCGAATATAACGTGCAACAAGAGGTACAGGCAGTTCGTTGAGGACTGGGATCTCTTTTTCTTCATTGCCTACAAAAATCTGTATCAATGCATGAAACAGTGTAGTAGCTAATCATTATTAACACCTGGTATAAAGAAACATCACAGCCAGAACAAACACCTGGGACAAGGAAAGTATCAATACATTACAGTCAGGATAACAAATTTTAAGGGTCAATACAGCATAACAACTGAATGCTAATCTGAGGTACAATTACTAAAGAGGAATAATGTGTAAATTGATAATTAATAAATAGGAATAAAGTGTAAAAGGACAGCTATGAGGAAGCTGACTGGGTTTCTTGAGGCAGTGAATTCCTTATGGGGTCACAGCTGAGAAAGCTTTTTTTCTGGTATCCTCTACCTCATATGGCAGGCATGTGGAGAAGGGTGAAGACCAAATGCATAGGACCATATATTCGGAACCCCTCTAGACTGAAATGGGCAGTATCACTCTGCATTCATCTGTATAATAGAAGACCAGCCATTCTCTCTACCTGAAAGTGTATATGATACCAGTGTCAGAATTCCAAGTTAGAGACCCTCAATTAGGGTTGGGAAATAACTGAAGATTTGGGGGGTCGAGCCTGAGGAGGATAGAGTTTGGGGAGGGGAGGGACCTCAGTGAGGTATAATGTCATACAGCCCACCTTCCCAAGCTGCCATTTTCTCCAGGTGAATTGATCCGTGCCCCTTAGAGATCAGTTATAATAGGAGGAGATCTCCAGTTACCACCTGGAGGTTGGCAACCCTACCCTCAATGCCATACACTCTTACTGATATCTGATCATCCAGCCAAAGCTACATTGAACAGGCATGTACTAGAACATTTACAGTATTTTGAAGACGCTGAAAGTCCTTCACTCACAATGTATCAACTGAAAATTTAATTTCAATTGGCCGAGTTACAGTCATCAATGCAATTTTAGCACTGGTAAACAAAGCTCTTATAATTATTTTTAAAGTCATTCTACTTGGATGTTATCAATGGGTGGGAATATTAAATAATGGCACAAATTGTTTTACTGCTTGATACGATCTTTGCTTCGTAATATATGCAACACTGAACATCAGGATCCAATAACTAGCTATCAGACAGCATCTTAATTTCATTTAGGTTTTGTTAATTAGATGCTACCTGACACAATTACACTCAACCAACTTCTAATCATGAATGCCTGAGAGAGAAGCTTCTATTTAATTTGAAGTAATAAGTTTATGGGACTAAAACACTCTTGGGACAGTTTATTAATATGGAGTGACAATTAAATGGTGTGACTAGGAAGATATTATGTTTAGTGATACTAACCATGTCTTCAGAACCATTTTTGACAGTAATCCAGGTGTGACTGTCATTGCTCACCATGACTTTGTAAGAGGTTACCCAGTCACTCCTAGAAAGAAGTAGAAGTAAGATTTCATGAATATTTTGCAAACACTGCATACTGACCATACAATCAAGTAATACCTGAAATCTTGATTTGCAAAACAATTGCCTAAATGTGACAGAGAAAATTATTTCAAAAATCATATTTGCAGGTAATGCAAGAAAAACTAAGCAGGTGAGAAGAAAAAAAGACAGCAAATGTATCTTTGAGCATATTTCTCTGAGAAAGTCTCCTGGGGGATATCTGTTTGATATTGTGGCCATTGGATGTGTTGGATGGAGTGGCACTCAGTAGCATAGCACCAAGGGGGTGGGCGCGACACACCAGGAGTGCATCCCTGTGGGGGTTTAGCAAGGATGTTCCGGCGGCATGGCAAGGACATTCCAGGGCATTCCAAGGGCTTTCTGGGGCGAGGGTGGGGGTGGACAAGGGCGTGGCAGGGCACAGCACCCTGCCAGCACTCCCCCTGAAGGCACAGCTTCATAGTTTGGGGGTGCTCCTGAATCCCTTGCTGGGCCTGCATAACCCAGTTTTGGCAGTGGCCAGGAGTGCTTTTGCTAAACTTCAGTTTACAAGCCAACTACATCATTTCCTGGAGTTGTCAGATCTGGCTACTGCGACACATGTCTTAGACACATCCTGTTTGGCCTATTGTAATGTGCTCTATGTGGGGCTGCCTTTGAAGAGTGTTTGGAAGCTTCAACCGGTACAAAATAAGCTACAAAACCTCAGCCTGCTGCACTGCAGGGCCAATCAGATCCTTGAATTATTTCTAAATCCCTTTAAAATGGAAGTGAGATCCACAGGTTTAGCCTGTGGATGCTTTCCTGTCCATCTTGGCCCTCTAGAATTAGATTTACACATGAAAGTGGGGAACTGTTCCATATTACTGAGTAAAAACATCAATGTCTGTTTCATGCAATCACCTCATGCAATCAAGCAGAGAATGGTCTTTCCCAGTGTCATTTAGAACCTCATAAGAATTATCTTGCTGAATCACACAAAAACCCATCCAGTTCAGCATTTTAATATGGACAAGATTTGTGTGCAAGCTTAATTCAAAACTAGTCAATCATTTCAAGCATAGTGGTGGAAAAACTCATCTTTTTGATGCATGACGTAAAATGAGTTATAAGATAAAAAGAACTACTACCCATGCACACACCATATGGTCATCTATTTTTAGCCCAAAACTAGAAGAATCAAGCTCTGCTGTGTGAACCCCACAGATTTGTCCTCAAGTTCTCTAGCATATCAAAATTGCAATCAGAAATATATGTTGACCTTCTCCAATATTATAATTACGTTACAGACAGATATTTGATTGATCACTTCAAATTGCTGCCACTTCAGTGCCTTACACGGCAACCCATTTTTGGGGGTGGGGGGGAAGCAAAGGAACTGTGAAGCTAGCATGACCCACAGAGCATAAGTGTAACTCCAAAAGCATCAAGTAGCAGCTGGAACAAAAAAAAAGGAGTTTAATTAATCACAATTGCTAGAGAGCTTGCAACATTTTGGTGCTGTTTTTTCAGTACAGGTCCATTTCAGTGGTGCAGTCTCATTACAACTTTCCTTCCCAGAGAGGTACACCAGGTCTGCTACAGGTTCCAGCCAAAATACTTTAATCAATTAAGTTTGCTCATGATCCAAAACCAGCACAAGATAAAACAAATATAAAATACAAAATATCGCAGTTCATTATGAACAAGGCCACATCAAAACAATAAGCAACAGTATAGTTGTCTAATACAATTAACAAGGGGCCTTCTAAACCTACTTGCAGCCAGGCCAAATTTAGCAACTTTGTGCAACCATTTCACAGTTCTTATCAGAAAGCATCAGTGAGAGATAGCACAATGTAGCTCTCCCTAAGTACCCTATAAGTATTGGGATGATATACACATCACAGATCTGGTTTTAAATTATACAGTGCAATTATACATTATACAAGACATGTTCTACATTTTCTACACTTCCATCCCCACAGGGGAATGATCATTCTTTCATTGGGATCTTTTTACATCTCCTTTCTGTTACTCCTGAAGGAAGAACAAGTCAAAATATTTATATTTTGCTAGTTCTGGGACTGAATGGATACATATTTTTATTTTAAATCTGTTTTATATTTTAGAAATTTTCTTTTTAACCATTTCGTTTTTGTTTTTTCCTTCTGTAAAATTATATTTTTGTAAACTCCCTTGAGTTTGGTAAAAAGGAAGCCTAAAAATGCATAAATATTTCCTCTGAGGTATGGATTTAGCCAGCCATACCTTTGTCAACTTAGGGATCAAATAATCTAATACACTACATATTAGAAGTTAAAAAGCTTAGTTGGAACAAAAAGCAGCAGCACACTTCCTCCCATAGGCAAGAATACTAGAACATATTCAAGTAATTGTGCTATAGCTACATTGGATAGCTTTGTATACCCTTCAAAGTGCTGATTCTAACTATTACAGTCCTAAACTGTTTAGGTCCAACATTACTACATGATAACCTCCATTCATATCAACTTCCACTATTGCCAACTTCTCTAAGGAGATCTGCCTTAAGTCTAGTGTAGACAATACATCACAGAGAAATGTCTGGTTCTCCATGACTAATTGTACATTTTTAACTCAATGTGTATTTGGTATGTTGAGTTGGAAGTTTATCACTAAAGGGATCTATCTTAAGAATTTCATTATGACTTTACTTGGTATTTTTAGCCTGTTGCAATTAGAATGTATGTATATGCTCCCAGGATTTAGGCTTTAGGTATCTGTTGGTCATAGAGTTCTCATTAAGTACAAACTAACTGTGTGTCTATCGTTTACCTTCATAATAATACATTGCACAACTTCACAATAATACCTTGTACATAATAATAATGTTATATCTTGTACAACTTTCTTCAGATATTTAGCAGACTTATGAGACAAGGAAACTATGAAACTCAGGATGGGAGGACACACTGCAGTAATAAATACTTTATACAACATAACACATATTATCATTTGCACTCATCAATGGCTACATCAAGTACTCTGGTCAAGCATCACTTCACTAGCTGGCAATAGGATAAGCTTTGCCATCTGAGGGTGGGACTGGAACTGCTCAGAGTCCTCTAGACCCTAATAATAACACAACACTTTTATTTTGGAGGTAAAATTTTGGTCATAGCCAAACCATTTATTGACAGGGATGAAAGAAGTGTTTGGTGCAGCAGAGGCATAGCTGCAAGGAAATGGGGGAATGACACCCCAGATGCATGCCCCTGTGGGGGTGTGGCGAGGGCATTCCAGGGCATGGTGGGGGTGTTCCAGGGCAGGATGGGGGCAGAGGACATAACGGTGCACCAGGCGTTTTCCCCCCTTGCTATGCCTCTGAGGTGCACACTGGGCAGCCCAAGTGCTGTCCCCCAGTGAAACTTTCCTCCAACCCACCTGTTGGAGGAAACTGATAACCTTGTGCAGCCATAGCAGAACTCAACTGGGTGGAAGGCCTCTTGCTGGAGATCTGTTTTGAGCAGCACAGCAGTAGTGGAACTCAGCCGGGCGGAACGCCTCTTGCCGAAGAACAGTTTTACTGCTAAGGGGCACAAGCCTCAGTAGCCCCCGCTTGGGCGTTCTGTCTTGTGGCTTGCTCCTCCCCAAACCTCTTAAGGAGGGGTAGCTCCCCAGCTCCCCTGGGGAGGGGTAGCTCCCCAGTTCCCCTCACCATCAGATCAGTTCCCATGTGCGACCCACCAAAAGAGTGGGGGAACCCCCGCTCCTGCCAAATGCTTCTCAAATTCTAAGCCAGTTGCACAATTCCACCCTTAAGCTACACAGCCAAAGATCCAACCCAGGTGGACAAGAGAACCCCATCATCCTGAAACAGTGCCTTGATCCTGAAGGAGATGTCGTGATGCTGGATGTGTCTGCCACCCCAATCGCAGACGAAGTGGGAAACTGTCCTGCAAGTTTTCTTCCTGACAAAGTTCACATGCTCAAGTGTGATTGCTCCTCACCAAGAATGCCTATCAAGAAGCTGTGATCAAAAGATCACAGTATTTGTCATAAGCTGGTATACAGTGTCCAAAGCGACAGCATGGCTTGAAGCAGCTGGATGCGTGGGACCGCTGGCAGATCATTCTCCCCCAACTGGATCACAAGGGTGTGTGGTGCTCCATGTCTACAAAACCTTATAAAGGCTCCTGGCCACCCCCTCCCTTAAAGGGCATGGCTGCCACCCGCCTTCCGCCCTTCTAAGAGCAGGCGCAGCGGGGGCCTCTTTGCCATGCCCTTCCCAGCCAGCAATGGCAGTCATGCTGATTCATGGCCACTCTTTCTCACATAGACCAAGCCTTAGATTATAAGTGGTGCCCCTAGTGAGACAAAGGCAGCAAATGCCTACCCTTCTCTAAATCTCCTTAGAGTATAACATGGATATTCTTTGGTAAATTTACTTTGCTCTTTAGAGAAATTTACCCTCAAACATGAACTTAAAACACATTTGGATGTGAATGAACCATATCCAGATTTTCTGAGTGCTAGCAATGTCCAAATACTTTCCCAGTTAGTTCAATTTATCAAACAATGTATCTAAATCCAGGAATATAAGGATCACTTTACTCTTTTAGAGTTAATTGAAGAGATTAAATTCTGAAACAATGTTCTATCCCTCAATTGATCATATTTTCTTAACAATCTTTGCAAAACATAATGAATTTTAAAATACTGAAACCAAGGTAACTTGTACTTTCCCATATGTACAAGTTAAATGCTCAACAAATGTATTTATCCCTAAAAGCTCACAGTCTTGTCTCCTATGTAGTCAGCCTTCCATTCACAATGAAAGAAAGGCAGAAAATAAATTAACATATGTTAATAAAAAATAATATGATTACATCTACTTATTTAATTATTTAATTACATTTCTAAATTGATTAAATTGCCTTTCTTCTGTCAGGGCAGTAATACAGAAGACTTTCTATTCAGCCACAGACCAACTCTCTTTTGCTTCAATGAGATTGAAGCATCCTTTATTTATTGTTTTATTTAATCTAGTTCATTTTTATTTTGGTCATTCTGCAAAAGACTAAGGGTGGCATGCATCATTTCCCTCCTTAATTTCATCTCTACCCATAGAAGACCCTACCATATGAAATACCATGAGCTTTTAAAAAAATAAGTTGAGTTCTTGCATGAATTTTATATAACATTTTATTCTTACATACTGGAATCCATTTTAAGCCTTGACATCTTCTCTGTTAAAATGGTACTGCATTCAGAGGACAAACACTATTGATTCAATTTCAGTATGGCTTTAAAAATTCCCTCAGTGAGAATTTAATATCAAGGAAGCCTTTACCTTTCAAGTAGTCTTGTTCCAGTCAGGAGAAATAACAATTTGCACTGATATGACAGATCTTAACAACTCTGCATGACATAGCAGCATCTGCTGTTGAGAAAGTGTAAGAATAAAACATCAAGACACTTTCCTTGTCTTTGTTTTCATTTTCCTGGTATAACGCAGGGTCCTTTCAAATCAATAGCAAAAGCAACCTTTACACTAACCTTTTCTTAGGATAGCAAACAGCTATGGTTTGTCAGAAAAATCTGTGTCATGCTAGCAAATGCTAACTATATCCACTTTAATCTTATTCATGAAGTCATATTCATGAGACTATGAATAGTCTATCAGAGTGCAGTAACTACATTCTATTAAGGCTGAAGTGGAGTTCCGTCACAACTGAGCAGGCATCTTGGGTTCCAACAGGGAAAAGCATTTCTGAAGGCCCAGAATCTGCTGTTTTATGGAGAGCTAGGCCTGATCCAGGAACATATGAAATGTCCTGCAGCACCACTTGTGTCATTCAACTTCAGTTGGGTCAAAGAAGAGCTAGAACAAAGATATATTCCACTAATACACAAGCCTCAATATAAAGTGCACAGTGCGTTTCCCACCTGACCGTTTTGCTCCCTGGTCAGTTTCACCCTCAGTATGCAGCTGAAAGGATTCTCCCTGCCACCATTTGCTGAAAGTTGCCTCAGGATGTTTGCTCTGCTGACTCTGATCCTTGGTGTCTTTTCAGCCCAAAAACACATAGTTGTACTTAGTTGATCCTGCCAATTCCAGTAATATGTAGTTTTTTAAAAAAAATTAGGAGGAGCTATCTTTATAGAACTGAAAAGCATTGGGACCATGGAGGACAGGTCAATGCTTCTCAATGGGCAGTAGACCTGTCCTCTGAGTGGCTAAGATTATTTTACGCATGCCTGCACATGTTCAAAGATAGCTCCTACACAATATTGCATTCCGCACAGCCAGACAGTAGACATCTTGCAGGCAGAATCGGGCAAAAAGGTGCACTTGGAAGTGTTCTCCAAAAAAGACCCATTGAGGACATCTTGGGAAGAAAGCTGTGTAGAGTGCTTTCCTAGGACATCTTTTTTAGCTTCCCTAGGACATCTTATTTAGGCCATGTGGAATGAACCAATGAAGCTAGACTATGGTAATGTACTCTACAAGATACAGAATGTCACAGCTTTGGCTATCATCAGGAGATGGCTTAGGATGAATATAACATCTATTCTGCAGTTAGTCCATTGGCTGCCCATCAGGTACCATGCCCTATTCAAGGTTCTTTCACATACTAAAGTCTTACATGGACTTGGATCCTCATATCTGCAGGACCACTTCTCCCCCATACTCTGTCATCACAGCTTTGCTTATTTGATTGGGGCCTTCTGTAGGTGCTATGGTGCAAATGGACAAGATAACAAACTGCCCACATATGTGCATTCTGATTGTGGCCTCCACTTGGGGAACAGCCTACCTGAGGATGTTACCCCCACTATTCTGTCCTTCCACAAACTACATAAAATAGAATTGTTCAGAAGAGCATTTATTTAAAGGTTTATATTATACAGGAATGGTTCAAGAAGCGCCTGTATATAGGGAAAATGACTGTAAACTATAGCACTGCATTTAAGACATATTATCTGATTGCTGTACATATTATTCTGTGGTCACAGCATTGTTTCCTACAGATTTAAAACCCTTTTTTATATTGTAGCCTATCTGCCCTCCGTCATTTTAATCCTTGTACATTGCTTATTAGATGTCCTATCCAAGTGTGCAGGTTATAGCTTGACCCAGTAGAGGTCAGCATGAAACTGGCTCGCCTTGCCCTTGAACTCTATGTGGAGTTTGTGGGTGGGGTGAGCCCAGTTGAAGGTTCCTCTTCCACATATATACTATTTCATAATCATTGAAATAACTGGGGGTCTATTTTAATACTCTAATACTGGTGCTACTTTCTATCCCCCCTTCAGTAAAGTTTACTCATTCCATTCTCCCCTGCATTCTGATTTAGTAAACAGTTACTATGGAGTTGAATGTTATTCTATTTATTTATTTATTTTTATGAACTGCACACCCCCTGGGACACTATCAGTGGAAAGGCAATATTAAAGCAGTTCACTGGGAGTCAAAGTGACTTACTCAGAGTTGCAGCCCCAGCCAAAGGGAGGAAAGTAAAAGGACTTGAAGGAGCAGCATGGCCTAACACTGGCACATTTGCCTTTTTGGGGGCAGCTACCTCTGTAAAGGGGGCAGATGTGCCAGTGGCCACATGTCTTGCAGCCCCACCACCACAAAACCCAGAAATTCGGTCTCTGGTGCTGGCCTCCTCCTCAGACACCAGTGGGTAGCAAGCTGGGGTGTTCCTGGTGGTGCAACTGATGTTAAGCAAACTGATGTTAAAAGCTGGTGATAAACCAACAAACCACAGGAAAGAAGATAAACAGCCATCCAGAGGGAAAATGTTCTTACCATACATCAAGGGAATCACGGATCGTATAGGGAAACTGATGAAGAAACATAACCTCCAAACAATCTACATACGCACTAAGAAAATTCAACAAATGCTATGTTCAGCAAAGGATAAGAGGAATCCTCTAACTTCTGCAGGAGTCGACCAAGGCACTCTCATGCAGCTGCTGTGGACAAGTCTACTGCTGAGGGGATTCACTCAAACCCAGTGCCCAGGACACAAATCAAAGAACATGATAGGCACTGCAGACTAATTCAGCCAGAAAAATCACCAATAGCAGAACACATGATAAACCAAGCTGGGCACAGAATATTATTTGAAAACACAGAAATTCTGGACCACTCTGACAACCACTTATGTCACACTACACAGAAAAGCCATTGAAATCCACAAGCACATGGACAATTTCAACAGAAAGGAAGAAACCATGAAAATGAACAAAATTTGGCTACCAGTATTGAAAATCACTAGAATCAAGACAGTGACTAATGAGCACCACCAAGACAAAGGATGTCTCCAGGCAGTAAGCAGTCAAATGGCTAGTGAACACCACCCAGAACACCACCCACCACTCTAGGCATTAAGTAATCAAAGGGATCAAAAGGCCAGACTACTACAATGCAGATGCCCTCACTAATTGATTATGCTATCTTCATGGTTACTCACATGCTAAATAGGTGGATCCCACCCAACACGAGCAAATCAAGCTTGCCAACTGCACCCTTTACGCTTGTTAACAGGCAAACAGTTTTTCTCCCACCCTGGATATTCCATAGGTGTATATACTCCATTTGCTTTACTACCATCAGATCCTCTGAAGATGCCAGCCACAGATGCAGATGAAACGTCAGGAGAAATTGATATTAGACCATGGCCAGACAGCGCGGAAACCACACAACACCCCAGTGATTCCGGCCACAAAAGCCTTCAACAATGCAGCTGATGTTAGTTTATTTATTTATCAAATTCAATATACCGCCCCATACCCAAAGGGCTCTGGGCAGTATACAACCAATAAAACCATCAACCTCCATCTTAAAATCAGATGATACCATAAACAATGACAAACTCACGGGCGGTTAGCATAATATGGACAAGCCCCCAAGGTGGAATATGGGGCGCAGGGGATGGCACCTCCCCAAAGGTACACCAGAACAACTCCATCTTGCAGGTCCTGTGGAACTGTTTTAGGTCTTGCAGGGCCCGGATGGCTGGGGGGAGAGTGTTCCAACAGGTTGGGGCCAGGGCACTAAAGGCCCTGGCCCCGGTGGAGGCCAACCGTATCATGGAGGGGTCTGGGACCACCAGCAAATTGGCCTCCACCGAACACAGAGGGCGAACAGGGACAGATGGGGACAGATGGTCCTTAATATATGAAGGCTCCAGGCCATGGAGTGCCTTAAAGGTTATAACCAACACATTAAAGATGATTCAGAATTCTAGCGGAAGCTGGTTCAGGGGGCACAGCACGGGCGAGATGTGATCTTGAGATAAACTACCCATAAGAAGTCATGCAACTGCATTCTGCACCAACTTCAACTTCCAGATCAACCACATTGCTCCATCATCTATTATTTTCCTGAGGTTATCTAAAAGATGGGTATCAGATGTTGAGGGGGAGCACAATTTCACTGCCTGTCCCAGCCACCATTTTCTGTGGATAAATCCCTAGCTGGCTATCTTCTGCATATCAATGACAATCCAGGTCAAAGCTTTGGACCAGCTGGCAAGAATGAGCATATAGATATTAAAAAGCACTGCAGTGAGAATTACCCCCTGAGATTCCCCACAGACTAGGTAGAGGTTCTTGCCTTTAGCACTACCTTCTGTCCCCAATCTTGGAGGAAAGAGATCAGCCATTGTAAGGAAGTCAGTCAAATTCCAAAGTTAGCAGGGTAGTGGGCCAAAAGATTATGGTTGACCATGTCAAATGCTGCTAAGAGATCAAGTAATATCAACGTCAACTCACATCAATCCAGTTGGCAATAGAGATCATCTGTGAGAGCAACCAGCATGGTCTCTGACCCGTGACTTGGCCAGAAGCTGGACAGAAATGGACCAAGAATAGATGCATCTTCCAGGATGCCCTGGAGCTGCTCAGCTGCTGCTTTTTCAGCTGCCTTACCCAGGAAAAGCAGATAGGACACTGGGTGGTAGTGGGACAGCTCCAATGTATATAATGATGGTTTTTTGAGCTGAGGGGTCACATTTGCCTCCTTCAAAGACTCCTGACCCATGGAATAAGTTGACAACAGCTTCTGGAAGGCCCAAACCCCATCAACATTGGTGGTCAACCAGGAGAGGCACGGGTGGAGCATATAATCAAATTACTAACACTTTGACTGTTCCCAGAAAGGGAACTTAATGATAGAACTACTCTAAATAATTTAGCTGGGTGAGAACTAGAAGCAGCAAAGGGGGACAAAAAAAGTTTTTAAAATAGCCTTCACCACCATCTCATACACCTTAAAAATGCTCAATAAGTTGTTGCCAAACTCAATAAGATGCTGCCAAACTTGCTCTAGCCATCTGAATTTCTACTACTGCCATCCTATGAAAAGCTGCATACTTCTAAACCCTCTGACTTCAATAGACTTAGGAGAGCGTAATTCTGAGTAGGATAACACTATAAGCTATCTAGTTCCCATCTTAAAGCATCAACTAACATGCATATCTGTGTTTCCTACCTCAGAATCCTGAAAACTCATGTTGATAATCACATGACAGAAAGTAACACTTGCAGTCAGTGATTTAAAGGACTGGTATTTCTTTGGTATTCTGCAAGCAACATTCAATCATCTTGTATTTAGTTCTTTCAGTGTTGTCTCCCTGTGACCCTCTGCTGTGTTCTGTATGAACAGTATACAACTTTAATCGAAATGTTTTTTAGAAAGAAATGTATATACTCACAGCCAGAGAGAATTTCTTCCCTGTGTGATAACACCGGTGAACCTTGTTAGCCTCCGAGCATCTAATTCAATCCACTGGTATGGATCGTTCCGTCCTGCACACCAAGCACCATCATAAAAATCATTCTCATTAACACCTGCCTGAAAAGAAGGCACAGCCAACTTTACACATCTGAACTGAGACACATTTTATGGAAACAAATAAACAGAACATGAAGTTAAGAGTTTCAGTCTAGTTACTCCTTTCAACCTATGTATATCGGGGTAATGTATAACCTCAGAGGTTAGTGAAAAACAGTTACCTCAAGACTGAAAAGAAGGTGGAACAACTCACATAAATGAAGTGACACAGAAGGGGAACTAGAATTATGCGAGCTAAGGCAACTGTTTTTTGTATTGTCACAATTACTCCATAGATTACATGAGAAATGGAAGGAATTCCATGTTGTCTTAAGGTGCAAATAAAAGGTCACAATATTTTTAACATGTTATTTAAAGAAGTCCTATTCTGCATTCTGTTTACAATACATTTCTGAGGTCACTTACTGGCATAATAACTTACACAGTAGAACAACTATAAAGCACACAACCTTAAAATAACATACAATCACAAATAGCCAATAGTTAAAACTACCAATTCAAGGCCAGGCATATGCAGAAGGGCAGGGGAAAGACAGAGGAAAACAAAAATCAACCCACAACTTTGATAAATGATGGCACTTGAGTCAACAAGGCCCGTAATTGTGACAGGCGGAAGAGCACGCGGTGAACTCCATGTAGGAGCATGCGTGGCTCTGGGCGGCTGCACGGCAGAGCCTTACCACCCGGCAATGATGTGCGCACACATGGGGCGAGGGGTGGAGCACGCTCCCTATATAATAGGCAGAACGTGGTGGCTTCAGCCTCTTTTGGTGCCTTTGGCAAACTGACCCACCCACCCTCCCTTTATGGAATGGGGTTGTGTGATGTGCGGCTACCCTTGTCACAGCCCTGCGGCTTGGGCAGAGGAGCACATCCTTGTGAAATCGCATGATGGACCTCCCAGTGGTTCAAGGCCCCAGAACGGGGCTTGAGATGGGTTGGGCTGAGGGAGCATGCCGGGAAGGCCTCTGCAGTGGAGCCCAATGATCCACCAGTTAGGGGCCACAAGGGAGTGAGCACCCGGTGGCTCAGGATGTGTGGGATCCCAATTAAGATTGGGGTTGGGGCCTGGTCAGCTGTGGTGCTGTCCGGCTGTTAAGATGCACTCCTCCTGTTCACTCAGCTTCAGCATTCAATAAAAAGGGCTGTGACCCATCTCAATCCACAGCGTGTCCTGTGTTTCTTCACTAGGGTAGAATATGCACATCTGGTTGCAAATAAAAAAGTTTTCATGTGGTCCTAAAGTTAGTCAAGCTGCTATAAAGGGAGACAGAGTTCCATAGAAGTGGCACTGCCGTTGAAAATGCCCTGTTCTCTGATAGCTATTTACCTAGCCTGTCAAGGTAATAGAGCACTTTTTTTGGTGACCTGAATTAATAAGCAGGCACATGTTGGAGAGGGTGGTCCTTATGTATAGGGCATGCTGAACAGTCACCATACTCCTGAATGGTTGTAGGAGCATTTCAGCATACATTAAATTTGGTGTTGTGCAATCACATCAAGAATGAGTCAGACCCCAGAATCCTGTAACACATGTTGTACAATTGTGTGTATAAATGGATACAGTGTGTTGAAAATTAACTATGTGCATTTGAAGTACCATAGAGACCAGCATTTATTGGTTACAACAACAAAATTTTTTGCACCAGCTCACCCCAAAATCACCACCTCTCAAAACAATGCCAGCTGAGCTAGTGGGAGGGAGGGAGGCAAGGGGAAGCTAGGAGTTGGGGAAATGGGGTGGCAGGGGGAAATCCAACTGGCATTTTGGAGGGGAGTGGGGGGAGAGGGAAAGCTTCTGCTGGTCCCCAATGGCCCAACTGGCCTTTTGGGGTGTTTGGGGGAGAGGGAAGGCTTCTGCCGGCCCCCAAGTGTCCAACTGGCCTTTTGGGGTGTTTGGAGGGAGAGGGAAGGCTTCTGTCAACCTCCAAGGGTCCACCTGGCCTTTTGGGGTGGTTGGAGGGAGAGGGAAGGCTTCTGCCTGGGTCATGCCACCATCCCCACTCCCACTCACATTTGATGGCTCTGTTTTAGTTTCAGTCAGCCAGCATTGCCTGGAGGTCTTCCTCCCCCTCCTGCCTGGTAAGCTCTACTTTCCAGGCTGGCCTTGGTCCCTCCCTTAAGGCTCTTAAAGGGAAAGGTCCTGTTAAGGGGAAAAGTCCTTTCCCTGTAAGATGCTTTCCCTGTAAGAGCCTGGGTTTAAGGGAGAGGCAGAGAGGCAAGGCTGATAACAACCAGTTCTGCAAACTAGAAAAAAAATTAGCTACAGGTTCTAGCAAACTGTTGTGAACCATCTGCATCCCACCTCTGGGTACAGTACTTCACTTTGTAAGTCCAAGAATGGTAATCCAAACAATTATGAAAATTACACAGTAAATAGACATTATGTGGTTCTGTTTGCCCCAGTCCAGATTCAAATAAGACACAAGGGAATAAAAGGATGGCTGAAGTAAACCAGTCAATGGGGGTAGCACAAGCAGAGTGTACAGGAGCAAGACTCCCTCCCTTTTTCTCAAGCTTCTGCCACTTGCTGCTGATCTGACCTTCTTCCCTTCAGATACTGCAGAACTAGTTGGTTGTCATTTAAAGGGGTTTCTCCTTATTGGGCATGGGGACAGTTTTTTGGCTGTTAGATTAAATAGGACTTCTTTCTGACTTTTAGTCCGTAACTAGTTTGGCAGGAACAGGCCAGGTTGCTTATGTTAGGGATGATCAGCAACCACCCTCATGCAGCAGGCATGATGCCTAGAAGAGACAATCACCATTTTATTATTGACTTCATACGACCTACAATGTGCAGAACATCCTGCATGTCAATGCCAGCAATTGCTTAATGAAGCATTAAGAGAGCAATTCTAAGCAGGTCTATTCAGAAATTAGTCCCATGTTATTCAATGGAGCATACTCCCAGGAAAGGGCAGCTGAAATAATTTTTCCTATTCATAGTGTAGTTACTTCCCATTTTGCAATCAGTTAAAAATATATCCACCTACCACTCTCCAGCTCATTGCATATAACTTTACTTATTTTAAAAAAATCCCATAGACAATAACAGCTTTGATGCATTCAAATAAATGAAACAACATCCTAATGTATTGTCGAAGGCTTTCACGGCCGGAATCACTTGGGTGCTGTGTGGTTTCCGGGCTGTATGGCCAGATAAAATTCTAGCAGCATTCTTTCCTGCTGTATCGCATCTGTGGCTGGCATCTTTCAGAGGTTTATCTGATGTTGGGAGAGCGTAAGTGAGTATATATCTGTTGGTAGTGTCCAGGGTGGTGGAGAACCATTGTTCAGAGTAACAAAGAAGTGCAACCAGGTCAATAGTTGAGGGCATCTGAATAGAAGTGGCTGAGCAATAATGAAGACTATAGCATGGCCGAACACTGGAGATAAGCAGCAAGGTCACTGGTGGAAAGAGCATTCTGAATCAGAAGTATCCTGCGCCTTTACTCTTTTTTTCGGTTCACGGTCATCCCAGTGTGTTTGTGAGCTGGTTAGACACTGTCTTGACTTCTAGTATTTTCAACACTGGCAGCCAAGTTCTGTTCATTTTCATAGTTTTCTTCCTTCCTGTTAAAATTGTCAACCATGTGCTTTATGGATTTCCAATGGCTTCTGTGTAGTCTGGACGCAGTGGCTTTCTTCAGAGTGGTCCAGTAATTTCTGCCTTTTTTGCAAATAATATTCTATGTCCAGGTTGGTTTATCATGTGCGTTCCTTTGCTATTGCTTGATTCTTTTTTCTGGCTGAAATAGTCTGCAGTGCCTTTCGCAGTTCTTTTTGTAAAGGAATTCTGCAAAGAGCAGAAATAAAAAAGCGCTTTTGATTATAAGTCCTGCTTTATTCAGACATCCTGGAAAGCACACTACACACGCAATTTACATGGCAGGAAATGAGCAACCCCGCTTCAAACAACAGGTTATTGGCAATGCTTGACTAACCTTATCCTTCTCGCCCCAGCTCTCATGAGAACGGAATTCTACTTCAGCGGTGCAAAAGCAAGCCGGTGATAAGCATTCCTCATTAAGAAGAGGGTGAGTTTTGGCCGGACGCTTCCCGCCAAAAGAATCTCAATCGTCAAGGCCAGGTTAGGCTGTGTAAGCGGAAACACGGAAATCAATTGAGATCCTATTAATATTTTCTGATACAGAAATTCGTAGAAAGCGCCATGCAATGGAGTTCCGGCGTAGAGTTGTCCACAGCTGCATGGCGATGCGAGGATTCCAGTAGTAGTAGCTAAAGATCCCTCTTATCCTCTTATCATCGCTGAAAGTAGCGATCTGTTGAATTTTCTTTAGTGGGTCTGTAGGGATTGTTTGCATGTTTTCAGCTCTTCATCAGCCTTTCCTATGCTTATCAGTGGTTACCTAATACAGAAACCAGAAGGGCTGCAAAGACCAAAGTACCAAAGCCACATGAACAAAGATAAAGGAGCCATCTAGAGAGAAAGTGTTCTTACCATACATCAAGGGAACCACTGATCGCATAGGGAAAACTGGATGAAGAAGCTACTAAATCCTGCATAAAAAACAATCTACATGTTGTAACTCCACTCAAGAAAATTCAACAGATGCTACTGCTCAAGGCAAGGGATATAAGAGGGATCCTTTAGCTACAATGCAGGAGCTCTATCGTGCGATAATCATGCAGCTGTGGACAAGTCTACATAGGAAACCACCAAACGCAGCGCACAGTGGTGACACGTGACATCAAAGAACACGGTAAAAGGCACTGCAGTACTATTTCAGCTACAGGTGAAAAACGTTAGCAGAACACACATGATAAAACCAACCTGGACATAGAATATTATTTGAAAACAAATAGAAATTCTGGACTCACTCTGGAAAAGCCACAATTCACGCCAGGGACTACACAGAGAAGCTTCTTCTGTATTGAAACTATAAGCACAGTTGGACAAATTTTTAAACAGGGAAGGAAGAAATCTATGAAAATGAACAGGAACTTGGCTGCCAGTGTTGAAAAATACTTAGGAGTCAAGATACGCAGAAAGTGTCTTAACCAGCTCCATTACTGTACAAACACAGGATTGACCTGTGAGAGACAAAAGAAAACAAAAGGCCAGGATACTTCTATTCAGGATGCTCCCTACCCAGTGATCTGCTATCTCCAGTGTTACGCCTATGCCGTTATAGTCTTCATTGTTACTCACTCTCTATTCATAGGATGCCCCTAAACTATTGGACTCTGGTTGCCTTCTTTGTTACTCACAGACAAGGTTTCTCCACCCACCCTGGACACTCCAACAGATATATACTCCACTTGCTTTCCCAACATCAGATCCTCTGAAGATGCCAGCCACAGATGCAGGCAAAACGTCAGGAGAGAATGCTGCTAGAACACGGCCATACAGCCGGGAAACCACACAACATCCTAATGTTTACATTCTAATGTAAACTTGTCCTATTAGTTTAAAAAAGAACACTAACTGAAAAGATGGTCAAAAGTTACCAGCTTCTCCTGATGCAGCTTGCAGAACAATCTACTCAGAGCAAATATTCATTCTATCCCACTTAGAAAGGTTGGGTTACCTGTATATTTAGCCGTGCTCTGTGGGCCCCAAGGCCATATCGTTTTACTGTAGAGGCATGCAGCTGGAAGTCACTAATTTTTAATGTTTCAAGACCCAGGGGAGGACAACCTGGAAAACAAGGTTTTATATATTTGAGAACCCCATGACAAAAACATCTGAATCATTTCTATTATTTATGTTTTTTAAATTTCTATTATCAGATAGTTTCTGGAAATAGGAGGCATAAAGGCAGGGTCAGTCTTACTATGATACAACAGGCAGCAGTTTCTAGAGGAGCACAACTATCCTGCCTCTAATTCTGTTGTGTGCCATTAAAATAGAAAGATGGTTTCAGGAAGTTAACTGTGTTGGTTTGCAGTAGAAGATCAACATTCAAGTCCAATAGCACTTTAAAGACCAACAAGATTTCCCACAGTATAAGTTTTCAATGTTCCTTTTGTCAGATAACAAAAGAGAATTTCAAAAAACAGTGGGGCATGATTGTAACTTTTTGCTTCATTTAAAAACAATGAAAACACTGTTTGGTTGTTAAAGGATTTGGGGTCCTGTGGCAAAGCACATTAATAGGATCCCCTGCATCCCCACCCCACCCTTTGGGAAGTTTACAGTCCAATACTCTGCAAAGCACAGTGACAGCAGCTTTGTTACCTAAAATGGTTGGGTCTGTCACTTTTTGGATGGGGAATTAATAGCATCAGACCTTACTTTGCAAGAGGGGGTTACCACAGTTCTTTGCCACTGGAGTTTACAGAGGTAATCTCTGTAAGAAATCCACAGGAGTCAGAAAATAAAGTTTAACCATTTTTATTAGAAAATATAATAAGCATACACACAATGGTAAAATAGAGCAAGCACACAGAGGGTTTTAAAAGGCTTAGGATTTAGAAAAGAGGTGAAAGGATAGGTCTGGAATAGAGTAGGTCATTGCAGGAAGGGGTGATAGCTTCTGACATGTAATGGTGTTTTTTTGAACCCGAGAACCCCCCTTACCTACGTCCTTGTGTCTAATAGAGCCTAGCATCCCAAAAAATTTCCTCACAACAGTTCATTATTAATGAGCAACACACCACAAATTCAAACTTATTCAGCATTAGGTATACTAACCTTGTCCATGTCCTAGTATGATGCTTAGTTTTCCCTCCTCTTGGATTGTTCTAATAAGACCCCATTTTATAAGGAAACAGCTGGTTAAGTCTTTTTATTACTTGAAATACTATTTTATACTATGTTATTCTGAACAATTGAAATCAGCTTGTTATGCGCTTTTGAAATTCTATTGTACATAGATACACTGATGCCCTGGTTTAGAAAGCCCAGTCTAGCCAGATCTTATCAGACCCTAGAAGCTAAGCAGCATTAGTATTTGGATGGGAGATCACCAAGAGATACCAGGAATGCTATGAGGAAGACAATGGCGGGCCACCTCTGATTATCTCTTGCATTAGAAAGACCACATGGTCACCCTAAGTCAGCTGTGACTTGACAACAAAACAAAACAAAAAGACTCCATAAATCGATTTTGGCTGGTCTATGATCACAACAAATAAAGTCAAGTTAAGTGTACTTAACACTGGTCTCTATAGAGAATTTTATTATTTTAAAAGTAATTTACAGAATAATTCCTGCATTATTATCTTTATATTACTTAATTGCTAGTAATCTGAATTCTCACCTTCTAAAGTATCCAGATAAGAAAGGCGGCAATGCTCCTGTTAGCCCAGATTAATTAGACACTGCCACAGAAAATGGCAACATCTGGGGTGTCCTAGAAAAATTTGAAATTCATGCTTTTTGCAAGTTTCTGTTATTCATCTATCTTCCAAAGAAGCTCAACTGGGCAGAGTAGTAGAAATGTCAAATTGATCTGTATAGCTCAGTGACATTTATCCTCTGTTTGACCATCATAATTAGTGTTCAACTAAATCTGCCAATATTAAACTTAGTATTAGTAAAGCTTTACAGTAAGGTTAATTGGCTATTTGATCTTTGACGCTCATTGCAATTGACTTTTCACAGCAGTAGGTAAAAATATGAAGGAAGGGTGCCAAAATCTAATATGAATAATTTCAAATAAGTACCAGCAAGGAGCTACAATATTATGTATTGTTTTTGACTGGGACAAGAAATAATCAGTCGTATCAGATCCAGAACTGTTGAAGTATAGAATTATCTCTTCTCAAGCCTGATCAAGGCACTATTTTGAATCTGCTGACACTCCAGCCTTCTTTTTATCTCCAAGATTTAGATCTATGTCACAACTTGAGGATTATGCAAAACTGAAGACTGCAAGACAACACAAGTTGGAATGGGGATAAAAAAACCCTACTGAGCTGCAGAATTGCTTAACATTGTGGTTTGCATTTAGTAAAACTCACAAAATGGCATCTTAAAGGGGGAGCATACAAATGAAACCTTTTAAAAAACATTTCAGCCAAAAGAAATACTAGAAACTAGAATGAATTTAAAATCTTTCAAGGCTGCAAATAAAATGTTTTAGGGGAAAAAAACAATGCAGAACCCCTTGGAGAAAATGTTTTATTTCCTGCCCCAAAACATTTTAAAGTGTATGAGTAGAAAGGGCTTGAAATGCTCAAAATACTCACCCAGCACAATGCTATGCACAACCTGCCTATACTTGTTAAAGGAAAATAGAGAATGTGAGTCAACAAGAAACTGGTAAATATAGGCAACAATAATACTGGATAAACAATAATACTGGATGAACTCTTACTATTATCCTAATTGCTTATTTCTAAAATTGCCTCTAATATAGAAAATGCAGAAAAGAAGAGGAAACAGCCCACCCATCCCACATTTCAGTTTTTAAAAGGGGTTTTACATTTATGATCCACAAAATTTGGTCTTCAGTGTGACTTACAAAATGGGAAATTGTATAACAGTAATAATTGTATAACAGTAATAAAACAATAGTACTAAAATAATGCCTTTTCCTCCTTGCTTTCTCCATACAGCATTTCCTTTCAATTTCTTACAACCTCTCAGCCATCCCAGAAAGTCATTACAATGACGACAAAAATGGCCTGAAAAGACTGACTTGCAAGGAATTTGAAACTTGTCATGTGCTACATAGAATTTTCTGTAGCTAGCAAACAACAAGGGAATTTTTTTCCTGCCAAGAAGCTTTTTGAGTTGGAAATATGGTTTGATTGCTTGGTGTTGTTAAACATTGCCACAGACAGCCTTTGTGGAGGCTGGTTGAGATTGAACAACATATTTTGCACAATTGAAATAGTATGTTTTATTTATAGTTGCCGACAAGGATAGGAGGAAGGAAGGAGAGATAAATTGCCCATAAATTCTGCTGCCTTCAGAGTGGATGTTCTCAAATAAGTCGCACATTTCCAGAGCTGTCTGTGACTTGCATAATGAATGTTTTGTCCATATGGATTTATACTATGTATGTACCTATTTTGCCTCATTTATAGCCCCTCCTCCTTTTTAGCTGAAACTCAAAGTTTGGATATACAAACACATAGGCTAGGCAGAATGTGGATCTTCAATCACTTCTCATAAACTAAAGAACATACCCTTTTGGGGGCTCTGGCAGCTTTGAAATTCTGGCACAGCAGGGTGGGTACAGACTCAAAAAATAATGGCTGCAGGAGGCAGAGCCAGCCAGAAAATGACAGCTGTAGCTCACCTTCAGTCCCACACTGAAGATGCTGAATAAAATCCCCAAAAACACAGGGCTAAAGGTGTCAGGCTAGAAGTGTTTGTTCATCACTCCCAAGATATCAGTTTTATTGTCATTATTTAGACCTAATAAGGTCCATTTTATCTTAGGTTGTATAGTACTGACCTTTTAATAAACTGGCTTTTATTTTATGAGTTGAGCGATTTTGGAAACAGAAGTACAGATCAGGATTGAAACACTGATTTTTGGAAGAGCTCTCATTATTTCTCCTAACAAATAGACTATTAACTATTATGACATGCCAAAAATGAAGCTAGGTGTACTCTGGTTCCCTCTTCTCTTGCAAAGCCTGTTAAACAGCCAAAGATTGATGGATTTTATTCACAGGAGAAGGATTTGAGAAGTTGGAAAAATCATGTTGCAGTTTCCTTAAACAGTTTTACAGCTCTTGGAAGGGAGGAAGTTACCGAGCCTCCGGAGAATCTCACTCCCTCAGGAGATGTTTTTGTTTGATCAGGAGCCCCTGCAAGGCAGTCTGGAAGAAATTTTACAACCCGGCAAATAATGAAATACAGCAACACTCAGGTATGGAATTGGTAGCTAAGAAATGTTTATTAACAGCTAAAACAGTAATTGACATTTATAAGCAACTTGCCTTTATGTCCAGAAAGGTTGAGCAAATGCAAGCAAATGCAATGTTTTTGAATCTCTTATTGAAAAACAGCTGGAGAGACCTAATGTTTTAATTAGTCATTTGGCCTCTAATACAAAATCATTTCAGTTGGAAGATAATATCAAGCCAATTAGTGGGCAAAAGCTACTTTTAAATCACCACCAAACTGTAGCTACAGCTGATGGACATTCTTCTCCAGGAAATAGTTATATATTACAGATTTTGTACGGTTCTAATTTTGTATAATTTTTGCTTAAAAGTTAAAGTAATAATTGCTTCTGGGAGTCATTACATGTGTACTGGGTGAAATGAAAGAGAGTAGCCTGGTTAGGGAATGGTATTTGGAAGTCACTACCCATTTTCGATTTTTGACATATCCAGCTTCCTCAATTTTGTGATGGACTTCTGCAATGTTTAGAGGGCCTGTTAGCTTTGCTATTTTTAGATGGCTTATTGGTTTTGAATGTTAAGCTGGTAATGATTCTGTATGGATTTTGTGTTGTAGTGTTATTTTATATTTTATGCCCTCTTGTATTTTATTCCTTTTGCCCACCTTTGTTTCTCAATAAAGTCTTTCTCAGGACACCTTTCCAGTAATACACTAAAATGCATTTCTAATGCCAAAGTGGAAAGCCTTTCTGCCCTTCATGTCTTGTGAATGCTTGTGTATATTATTTTTAACAGATTGATTACAGTGAACACAGTAGCATCATGTTGTATTCACTATGACAGAAAACAGGATTGTGCTTACCTGTAACTGTTGTTCATCAAGCATGTTCTGTGTAGGTACACACTGAGATTGTGCACTGGCCAGCTCCAGAGAAAGAACTTTCTAGTTAGTATGACTAAAAAGGTGTTCCTCCTGCAATGTGGCATTTTTTGCTGAAATTGACATGTGCCATGAGGAAAGGGAATCATTTCCCCTCAGTTCTCATGAACTGCAGAACTTCAAAAACAGAGGAGAGAGACTCATAGAGGGACAAGAAGGAGGGAATGTCTACCTGCATGGTAGATGGTTAATGAATAACAGTTACAAGTAAGTGCAAACCTGTTTTCATTTTCAATTTTCCATGCAGTCTCACATTGGCAGAAGGGGTTGGGTCGGCGTAACCCACGCCGACCTGACGACGCTGGGACCATCCACTGGGACCGACGCGTCCGCTGGGACTGACGCTGGGACCGTCGCCCGGCCGACCTGGCTTGTCCCTGGTCCTCCGGCACGTCACCAAGGCCTGGAGACACGCCCTCCCGGCCCTGCGCGCCTGCTTGAGCATTGCAGGGCAGGGGGGCGTGTCCCCAGGCCTCGGCGACCCGCTGAAGGGCCGGGGACCAGGTAAGTGAAGGTTGGGAGTGGGAGTGGGAGAGCGCCTTGGAGCTGCTGCCGTTTGCACGGCAGCGGCTCCAAGGCAGCATTTCTCAACAACCTCGCTCCCCGAGCGAGGTTGGGAAATTCCGGCTTCGTGCCAGTTGGGCAATGCGAGGGCAGCACGGCTGCGCAGCAGCTGCATCCCCTGTGCGAATGGCTCCCTGGGGACGGTGTTTTTGCCGTCCCCAGGGCGCCATAAAACGCCCGTGCGGAAAGGGCAATTGGGAGAATAGCAGGCTATTCACCAGGAGTCAGATGTGAAAAGAGTTGAAGAGAGAATGGTGAACTGCTCTTCCTACAGCTGAGATAAATGAAACTCCTAAGACTATCTTGGGCAAAGGTTTAACAGAAGAAGAAAAGTTTGGATTTAAACCCCACTTTTCTCAACTGTAAGGAGTCTCAAAGTGGCTTTCAAGTGCCTTCACTTCCTCTCCCCACAACAGACACCTTGTGAGGTAAGTGGGATTGGGAGACTTTGGAGAGAACTGTGACTAGTCTAAGGTCACCCAGCAAGCATTACATTGTAGGAAAACAAACCTAGTTAGCCAGATTAGAGCCAGCCATTCATTTAGAGGAGTGAGGAACCAGATCAGATCAGAGTCTGCTGCTTCTCTAAATCTTTACACTCTCCCATATTAGGCCTTAGATAAATGGATGAAGGCACCTTATTAACCCTTCTTGATGATTTGACAGCAACCACAAAATGGGCTTTCATAGAAAGTAATGGGAGCAAGCAGGAGACCAAGGGTTCAACCAGAGAAAGCAACAACAGGCTCTATTGAAGAGTTATATTGAAGGGCTGTTTAAGGGAAAAGTTAGCCAAGTCTTGAGATACTTGAGAAGAAAACGAAACCAGGGACAAGAACTGATGATAACCAGGGGTTCAAGAACTGATGATGGGTCCAAGAACATAAATCTTATTGAGAACAGCCGGGGGTGGGGGGTTAGTCTCATAAAGCTAGAAAGTTCTTTCTCAATGGTATGTTGTTGAAATATTTGTAGTGTACAATGAAAGCATTAGCGAAAGGATCCCATACATATTTCCATTATTTCTTCATATCTTAGCAAGAGGAATAACACTAATTGTGATTACTTCTACTCTAAAATAAAACCAAATATTTCAGATATTTATTCATACATCTTCAAATATGTGCTCCTTTGCTCTTCTAGATTCCAGCCAGCTGTGTGAGTGCCAGTTTTTTTTTAAAATGCTAAGCTTCTGTTATTTTGGCAAAGTTGAAAAAAAGAGTTTCCAGTAAATCTGTTCCCATGAGATTTTTTTGTCCAAGTTTTCAGACTGGAGGTTCAGCTAAGCTTCAGATAACAGACAACAAGATAACTTAGAAACTGGCATTTTTGAACTTACTACTGTTCCCATGGTATGTCTTGGCAATATACTATTATTGTTTCTTGGCAATATACTGTTAAATGATAATAATCTGAGACTCTACATGCCAGAACATCCAGTGAACATCCTATTTCAAACTGATTAAATTGAGATTTTGAGATTTCAAAAAAAGCAAAAGACAAGCATAGAGTGGGGAGAAGTGTGGTACTATTTCAGGTTTTAGAAGGCTTAGGACAGAAAATTCCCCCTCTCCTCTTCTCCCTACCACAAGACCCTGCTCACAACCTCATTCCATCCCACCCATCCTCATGCCTTTCACCTATATGTCTTTCCTCTACTTGCTTATGGGACCCCCACACACACATCACCCATGATAACAGCTGCCTGAACTGCCTGAAGCTCTTTCCCTGATGGCACAGGGAAAGACATGTCGCTGGGAATACAGGTGGTAGAGTGCAAGCAAGTGAAGAGGGAAGGTTGGTAGCAGTGAAGCCTCCTAGAAGCTTTGGCCCCCGGCAGCTGCCCCACCTCAGGCTATGCTGACACAAGTCCTTTTACTATTGTTTATCTCTGACTGACAGATCAGTCTTTGGTTACATTATGCTGGGATGCTGCTTGGCAAATCAGAATAAATCCCCAGGGCATTAAAAAATGTTCCAGATAGAAGAAAAGGTTTTCAGGATACGAGGTACCATTAGAGTTACCAAGTCTGGGTTGGGAAATTCCAGAATGTTTGAGGGTGCAGCCTGAGGAGGGCTGGGTCTGAGGAGGGCAGTGTCTTCCAAAATTGCCATTTTCTCCAGGGGAACCTGCATGTTGGCAACTTTAGATACAATACAAGGATATTATGAGGCTGGGGAGATGGCAAGCAGGTGAAATGAACATGAGGACTAGGGATGTTATCAATTTTATGACACTATGGTTCAAATTGCCATTCTTTTCTCTCTGGCCATACTAATTAAATTCAGTAGAAATACTGCCATTAAAATTGATGCACTTTTTCATTATTTGAATGATCTTATATTAGAAAGTATGGAAACTGCTTACAAGGGCCAAGCAAAATAATACATCTGCCGAAGAATGACGAAAGGATCAAAATGACCTACCTAAACAAACACAAAAGGAAATTAAAAATAGATACTTATACCTACCTAACAATGGGAAGAAAATGGTAGGGGCAGACTGGAATAGAGACATTCAGAGTTAATGAGCCATTGAAAAACTGCTATCATGAATGAAAATAAAACACTTCGCTTTTAGTGCACATGCAGCCCTACAAAAAGGAAGTGGTGTGAAATAAAAGATGAGAAAGGTGAAGAGTTCTTAAAGGACAGGTGTCCATATGGAATCAAGACTTTGTTAGTACACTAGTAGCACAGTAGCAGAGGCAGTTTTTCAACCATCCCCCTCAGAGACTTAGAGCTATCACACTTTAACCGTGGAAAGCAAGGAAATTGAATTAAAGGATGGGAAATGGGATGTAGAAGCTGCATTTTTTTCAGTTTCCCATTTGAATGTGGAATTTAAAGGCAGCCATAGATTGGCTAAATGAAATACTGGCTCAGTAGGAGAATAGTGCCACATTCAAACATTTTATAACTCAGTGAAAATAGTGCCACATCCACACATGTTATAGCTCATTGAAAATATGGCGCAGAGTACCAAGTCCTCAAACATTTTGGGGAGGCTGCATAGGCATTCTTTAAATGAACATTCAGAGCAGCATTCCTCACCTAACAGAAGATAATCATAGAACTGAACTCTATAAAATTCCATAAATGTCACAGGTTGGTAAGAGGATCAAATAGTCAAGGGAACACATTCACAAAACAATGTTAACAGTCTGCATCCAAAGAACTGTATGACTAACTCTGTGTACCCAGAAAGCTTTTGAGCTCTTATTTTAATTCAGCCTTACCCTCCTCCCTATACTGGATAATAATGCTCTCTATAACAACACTATGCATGAGGAATCTCTTTTGAAATGTATGGTGTTTAAAAACCAGTTTGCGATTTGTCACCAGAGAGGTTTATAGTCAAAAATTCTATTGAGCACACACAAGGCTTTAGACATGCCTAAAATAACCTTTTTGGATCCCACTTAAGAAAAAAAAATCCACTATTTTTATCTCATCCTTCCTCAGGGTGTGGTATATGGTTTTCTCTTTCCATCATAGTAACCATATAGCCTGTGATAGGTTAGTCACAAAGCAGACTTCATAGCAGACAGAGGATTTGGATTCTGCTGTTAAGAAGTCTAGTCTGATAGTCTCTGAGAACTACACTATACCAACTATCAAGACAAATGTGACAATAGAACAAATATGAATATAACCTTTGGTCTAAAATATGAATTTCCTTTCCTCTGTGATGCCTATATGAATATAAATATTCATACTCCAACCCAAATAATATCCAGCTTCGATCATTTAATATCTGACAGCATAATTTACAAGCTAAGATGCTGCTTGAAAGGAAGGAGGAACTATATTTCATTTTAGGTCTATTTTATTTCAAGCAAGATCTCAGCTTATAAAACATATATTTATCTACCCATCCAGACACCAATGATTTTATACAGTCTATTGCACACTAAGGCGAGAGAGAGAAAGAGATGGAAAGGAAAATTGCTTTTCATCGAGGTAGCCAATAACCCAATCAGATGAAAAATAGGATCCTTTCCCACCATCCTAAGTGTTTCCATTTGCTTTCTGCCAAAATCAGCTCTGACTTCCTTATTTAAGCTGCCTTAATAAATCTTCAGCTTTGCCAGGCACAACAAGGAAAAAATCATTCTAGTTTTTCATAGAATGCTCCTGACTGATAGAATGTGTCTCATCTCCATGAGTTAGTGGAATGATACATATATAAATACGTTTTACAGAATATTTATCAGGCAACACCTGTGCCAGCTCAAGGGATTTGACCTGGATCTTCCCATCTACAGCACAGCTGGAATGTCAGTTCTCATTCTTGCCCTACAGAAAACCCAAATGGAAAGGATTCTCTTATTAGTTCCACATAAGACTTGTTAGATAATCAGTTGCAGTCAGAAAGTAATGCTTTGTAGCTTAGAATTTGTTTTAAAATTCCACAGAAATCATAGGAGGCAAAGATTTGCTTCAGTTATTCCGGGTTTTAGCCAAAGTCTAGCTTATCTAAGACTGATTTGTTAGGTCACATTCATTTGTGGTTCAGTTTGGGGGATACACTTCTTTTGTCCCTACAAGTCATCTGCAAATTAAGAAGAGATTCAAACGTATCAAAGATGACTGACACTGGAGTAGGGGAGAGAAGTGGAAGTTCTGATGCTGCCATGCAAGTTCTTGTGTGCATGCCAGCTGGAATTTAGCTATTATTTTTGACAATGTCCACAAGGTGCTAAACTCCAACCTTTATAAAGAGCAGGTTAGCCAGATAAAAACAGCAGTCCTTTTGAGTCTGGCTCGCTGATGCACTGTGACATAGTGTGTTAGGCAATGTTAAGGTCAAGAGCACCTGTAGGGTAACTTTGTATGAGTTCAATGAACATCCATGGCATAGCTGACTTCACTGCACTCATCTTAAACAGAGCTGACAAAAGGGGAAAGCCCATCACATTTTTCACACAGTTAGTGCAAAGGCTGCTTTTGAAAGGAAGAGACAAGGGGAACATGGCCAAATTTACATGTGAGGTTGCTGGACAAGAATGAACCCATGGGCATTGCACATGCCTCACATTTAAGAGAAACTTGGAGCTTTGTGAGCAACATTAACATACTAACACAGCATCCATCGGGTTACAGTTTTCCTGATGTGTTAACAGGGCACATGTTGTGACCAAGCACCTGATTTAAACCACATCAAGGGTGTACCCAGTGCCATGTGGATTAAAATTTGCTTGTCTATTTGGGACCCTTTGAAATCTAGCCCACAGCTCATATAGATCCTCCTTCCCAAGATTGGGCTACCTATTTTCTGTGTGAACTGCTGATGAAATACAAATGTGCAGGAAAAGTAAGAGGCAGAATAACTTATTGAAGGTAAACTTCCAAAGCATCCCAAGACTAAATTTTATGTTCAGTATTATTTAACCATCTCTGCAAACCACTTCACTTTCAGTTAATGAGGTCTAAATCCTGCAGGATGGCTCAGTCTGAATTTTTAACCAAACACAGCTCTCTCCAGAGAACAAAGGATTAGCAGGTGAAGCAATGTAAGAACGAGAAAATGAGATTTTTGGTTCATTATCTGATGGCAGCTTGAAACCACTAGCTGATGTTCTACATCAATTTGGCAGCAATGTGAAACAAATAAGCAGTCTCAGGTGACCACAAAAATTGTAAGTAGTTGGAGTCCATGAATGGTCAAGGAAAATGTAATTGCTACCCTGGACATAATTACTCACATGATGACATAGCATAGAGGGTCACCATCACTGCTAATAAACCTGCATGTAGGTAGGGAACAATAGGCAAGGTTTTTAAACAAGGGGAGAGGGCACCAGGTTGTTACCATATGATATGTATAAGCCGACTTTTCAGCACATTTTTAATGTTGAAAAAGCCCCCCTCGGCTTATATTCAGGTCTTATACTCGAGTATATATGGTATTTATATACAACTGTATGTGTCCTAGTCTGTGCTGATAACCTCACACCAGCTATAGCTGAAGCTCTGTTTGTGTAACCCAGGGTCCATTAGGGGGAGCTAAAGAGCTCAGATTTTCCATATAAGGAAGAAAAGACTCAATTTCCTCAGAATTGATAAGAGGCCTGTAGCTGGAGTCAGTCAACTTCACAGAGTTCAGTTGTTGTGAACTGTATTTGCATAGTTCAGGGCTATCCTTGAAGGCTTGACAATAAGGAGAGAGGGCTCAGCAAAGAACAGCAAAGCTGCAAGTCCATCAACAGTGCCATAGGACACAGCTAGAGAGAACTGTAAAGGTCTGAGACCCTGCTAGTCTGTTTTGCATAGCAGGCCAGAACTATTATATATTGATTGTTGTTTCTGTATTGGTTTGCCATATTTCATTGTTATACTGCACACTATTGTTTATGAAACAGAAAACAGTTTTAAAGTTTCTTTTGTTGTAAGTCTGGTGAATGTTTAGGGTCACAAGGTGGGATCACACTGTCAAAGACTCGAACTCCTTTTCCATTTCTGATAATATCCCTGATAATTTAAGTTGGGTTACATTTGGACATACAGATGAGGAGGAGGAATCCAGTTTTGAAGGATTTTAACTCCTGTGTTTTAGCTTGGTTGCTGATTGAGCTAAGGTTTTTGTACTTTTAAAGTTATTGATGAGACCATATTGTTTTTGTTGACCCTCTTTTCCACTTACATAGCTAGTTTACTATTTTTCTTTGAAATAAATCTTCAAAAACATTTAATCTTCTGATGCCTCAATTAATGTAATTTTATTGGTATCTATTTTTATTTTTGAAATTTACCAGTAGCTGCTGCATTTCCTAACCTAGGCTTATACTCAAGTCAATGAGTTTTCCCATTTTTTTGTGGTAAAATTAGGTGCCTCGACTTATATTCGGGTCAGCTTATACTCAAGTATATAGGGTATTCTGGTTCAGTCTCTGGCATCACCGATTCAAAGGATCTCAGGTTAGCCAGTGTGGGGGAAGACTTTTCTTTACCAGAGTCCCTAGTGAGCTGCTATTAGCTGGAGTAGATTACTAAACAGGATGGATCAGTGAGCTGATTTGCTAGAAGGCACCTTCATAAGTACCATACAACGACCATCTTGAAACAGAAAGGGGGACACCATAAACATTCAAATAAGGACTTCTTCCATTTTCTCATACAGAAGGATTTTAAAGTGTTTTGGAGCTCCATTTTGGGGGAGGGGGGTTGAATCTACTGTTGGAAGCAGCACATAGGCATTATGGTGGATTTGTCCTCCTCAGGGCACTTACCCCAATGGAGGGGCAATTCCTCCAGCATGCATGGTAGCTGCCCCCCCAGTACTAGGATGCAGTGCCAGCACTCCAGTTTGCCATCACCAGTGTAGTGGGGGCAGGCCAGGGGCATGACTAAGGAGGAGTCAACTTTAGTTGGCTTCCTCCTGGCCATTCATGGTGTTATGCCAGTGGCCAGGAATTCAGATTTACACTACCCTTTTGGGAGGGGTAAGTCAATTGAGCCCCATAGAGACTTTTCAGTGGTGAGGAGGCTTTTTCACTTGTTGAGCCTCCCTATGCCACCAGGAAGCCTTTTTAGGTGTGGAAGCTGGACATGGCCATGGTTCTGTGGAAGAGCACTTGGTTCTTGATGGGGCTGCCCATGTCTAAAAGGTTAAGCTCAGACCACTCATCTTAGTTCTTTGAACTTCCTTTCAGACTGATTTAATGAGATTAATTGAAAATGACTCGTAATAAGCATATGGATGCCATTTAACAATGATTATTTTGAAATTCCATCTTCTATATATATAAAAATCTAACAGTGTGTTTGTCCTTGATGGTCTCCCTCAGAAGCTGCTGGACGGATCACCCCCCAATTTTCACATGACGTCCCTCCCTGGCAGGTACTCGGACCTTCAGACCACCGAAAGTCCATACCTGAGCCAGGTAAAACATCTTTTTCCTGGCGCACCAGGCCATGAAGCTGCCTCTGTTTAACTGTCACCCTTAGAATGTTCGTGCAGCCTGTCTGTGGCCTGAGGGCTTAGAATGTTCGTGCAGATGGGCAGAGATGAGCAGTGAAAACAGTAAAAAGGTAATACTGTTAGGTAATATGAGTGGAAGTGAAACACATACACACTTTGCCATGTGAGACGTCAGGTGGGGTTCCCCCCCCCCACACACACAGGTAACTTTTACTCTCTGTGCCTCACCCACTGCTACCACACAGCACACATCCAGCTTGTCCTCACACACCTCACTCTGCCCTCCCTCACATCCAAACACTACTTACCCACTTCCTCACCCATATTCGCCGCAGCTCTCTTTTACTAAAAGCGAGTTGAAGTTTGCCTTTTTCTTCAAAGAAAATCCACGGGGTGGGGGCTAACCAACATTACCTGCTCTGCTTCTTTTGCACATGGCCCTTTACGAACCCAGGGAGCTGGCCTCGATCTGAGCGCCTCACCACCCTGCCTCTGCTGCCTGACTGGGACAGCCTGCTTACCCCAGTTCTGCCTTACCCAAGCCAGGACTGTGTGTGTCAACCAGCCTCAAGGACAGCGGGATTCACACTCTAGACAGTTCCATTGTGGGATGGGAAGGGTTACCTCATACTAAAAAAAACAAGACAGCACCATATAACGATGTGCATTGAAAAGGGAAAGAGAGATTCCACCCCAAAAGGTTATGCTGGGGATCATTGGACCTGCATGGACATCTGTGTGGGTTGCGGACTGTGATGAGAAGGACAATTGGCACAGCAACGCGTGGCTGGGCCCGCTAGTAATATGTAAAAATCTAGGCCTTGGTTTCTGTTGTTGCATTTTGTACAACTGCCCATGTGTCCATTTGGCCCAGCGGTGTAACTGAGGTGGCAGAGTGCAATAAATTACCTATCACATTAGAGCCTCCTAGAATCTGGGTTTTGTTTCCTCACTGGCTTCCTATCAGTTAGCACCCACAATATATCAGCTATCATATACAAAGCCCTTCGGGCCTTAGACTCTCACCTCTGCAAGACTGCCTTTCCCTCTATGCTCCACCATTGCAGCTTAGCTTATTGGAGCAAGGTTTTCTGCAAATGCCAACCCACAAATGGCAAAATTAACAATTGCACATGCATGTGCCTTCTCCATTGTGGGCCCACCTTGTAGAGCAGTCTGCCTGAGATGGTCAGGAAGGCTTCCACTCTTGGCTTTCCACAAACTATGCAAAACTGAATTATTCCAGAGGGCTTTTCTACTTAGGCAATAGAGTTGCACTAAACTAAATGGGTCACAAAGTCATAAAACATTATTAAGGACTGCAAACTATACTATTGTGTATAGCTTGCTGAAACTAGGATCCTGCTGTGGAATATTGCATTATTTAATTGCCAGGTTAATACTTAATATTTCATATCTGTTGTTAGACTTCTGGTTGGTTCTACCATTTTAATCCTATTGCATAGTGTTCTAAATGTCCCATTCACCAATCGTATTGACTCACTCTGAGTAATCCGCCTTGAGTCCAAGTGAGAAAGGCAGACAATAAATAACATAAATAATAATAAATAACTGGTTGTAGTGAGTTTTCCGGGCTGTGCAGCCGTGATCTGGTGGATCCACCAGACCACAACCACACAGTCTGGCAAACCCGCTACAACCAGTTGAATCTGGACGTGAAAACCTTCGACAATACAATAATAAATAAGTTTGTTATAGTTATTGGATTAAGATTTGGGGCCTTAGGTTCAAATCCCAATCAGCCATGTAGTTCACGGGTTGACATTCAGCTAGGCTAGTCATTCTCTCTCAGCCTAACCTATGACTAAGCGATCCTGTGCTCTGTGAAGACGGGATGGGATAGAATGTAATTGATAGAATAGTCTTTTTATACAGAGCAGACTACCAAGTAAAGGGCTTACCTATTCCACAGAAGGGAGGAAAAAAAGGACATCTAAATAACAAATTGTCCTCAAAGACTCAATCAAGGGATGATTCTATTTCCCCCGCTGGGTACCCTTAACTGTAACCATATGTTTCCACAAGGTGGCAAATAGCAACCATTTCAGGTTGACAAATGATCACAGGAGTGAAGCCTTAACCCTTTCTCTCCTTCTGATGCTGATAACTACCTTTTTAAAAGCACTGGGAGCTGAGGGATGGAGCTTCAAATGGCTCATTTTGCTCTGAGAATCTATGAATGATCTGATTATTTCCACAAATAATTGCTCATTTGAGAAGGCTAGTCATGTGGCCAGAGTCACACAGAAGCAATGAATTTATGAGAATACTCAGGAGCAAAGGCAAAATTTTAGTTAAGCACACAGTCGGGAAGACTGCATGCTTCCATTTCAGGCTTGAGATTTTGGTTCTTCCCAGTAACAGTGTAGGGTTTTAGAATAAAAATCCTCAAACACTGGCTGACTCAGATCAAATTCCTCTGGGGCCCAGTGAAGCCATTTTAGACACAGCAGTGACAGCAAGACAAAAGCAGAGCCTAGCCTCAGGAAAATCTTCTCACAGTTCCAGGAGAGCTACAGATACACTATATGCACTGGTCAAGATAATTGGGTACAGTGCTTGAGGAATTTTTCAAGATAATTGGGTACAGTGGAATAGATATTTTATTGTATATACTATTTATTGACAAAATACTGTTTGCAACTATAGGCAAAAGTTTAAAATACATTAAGAAAATAAACTTCCATTCCCTTTAACCCACTGGTTGAAGTTGAAAGCAGACTTTCTTTCACACTCTACATGCAGATTTGCAGTATATTACCCCTCTGGAACTGTTGCAACGTCTGTAAATCTGTCACAAAACAACTGCTGACATTGTCGCAAGATGCACAAGCCTACTCATACAATCTGCGTAATGTTGAAACAGCAAACATAAGTGAGACTTCTTCTTTCAGGGAATATCAAAATTTTTGACATTCTAACAGTTCAAAAGAAAAATGAAAAGGGGACATTTTGTTGCATTTTTCTTGTACCAGCATTGTGCTACTCATACAGATACAACATTTGTCAGAGTTGGGTTAAATATGGATCAGCCCAGCCCTGTACATGAGTGCAGTAAGAGCTCTTCCAAACAAATATACACAAAAAAGGAAAACTTGCATTTATTTCAGGTAACTTTGGATCACAAGCACTGTTCCAGGTGAAAAGTAGGTAGATAGAAACCATATACTAAAGCAGTGGTGGCGAACCTTTGGCACTCCAGATGTTATGGACTACAATTCCCATTGGCCCCTGCCAGCATGGCCAATTGACCGTGCTGGCAGGGGCTGATGGGAATTGTAGTCCATAACATCTGGAGTGCCAAAGGTTCGCCACCACGGTACTAAAGAGATAACTTTCCCTACCACAAGTGGGCATTCTAACACGCTGTCATGTATGTGCAAGTGTGATTTGCTTCTGTGGGAAAGCCCCAGCAGGATCAGGTAGTCATTACATATGCTTGGTACAAAAGGAGAAGAAGAAAGAAAATGGCTGCAGAGTGAAGGAGGAGTTGGTGAGTGGAGCCTAGACATGGAGAGCAAACAATAGATCAGCTTAAAGATACATAGTGCCCAGTGGTAGGATTCAAATAATTTAACAACTGGTTCTGAAAGGACTCAGTGGTGGGATTATAACCAGTTCTCTGGACAAAAAATTAGCTACCAGTTCTACCGAACTGGTGCATATAGGCTGATAGCACCCCTCACTGATAGTATCCCCCATTGTCCAGGAATGCAGAAGTCACTTATTCCAACAACATTCAGGTATGCAATTATTTGTAGAAGTGGGAAGCAGACTGATTTTAGCAATCTGAGTAAAAAGGTTGAGGGAGGGGGTCATCTGAAAAAGGGGCATCCTGCTTCATCATAAATGAAAATAGTATGAGTATGCTCTTTGGTTTTTTCCAATGCATGGAGTGTCAAAATTATCCAGAAAATACAAGTAGCCAATTAGTAATCTTAGATGGCAAAGGATGTGGCTAAGATATTTGGAAATTCCTTTCTTGCAATGACACTATAGCTCTGGCTCCAAACTTCTGAACTACATGAACTGCATACGCAGCAGGACAACACCTTTGAATCAACAATTCTGATACAATTCCAAGCAGGTTATATTATTAGCATTAAAAAAACACAGGGAAGTTTACTTTCTGAAGAACCAAAATGACCATCTTTTCAAGAGACAAGTTGTGGTCTGATACTTTCCTTACCTATTACCACATCAGTCCCTCCATGAGTAGAAATAAAATGGTTGCCATTTTCATTTTAGTTGAGTACCTTCAGCCCCACAATCTCAGACCCTGGTTATTTTTGCAGCATAGGTTAATTAGTATTTATAAAATCTATGGGCTCTTCTTTCCAAGTGGCAGTTTCTTTCCAGTAATTTTATACAGATAGCCAGAGATTACATGTGACTCTGTGGAAGATGGGTAGCCTGCCAGTTTAATTACTTTTAAAACAGATCTAACTTCACAGTTGTAAAATAAAAGTCACATGTGGCTCAGATTTTTTTCACTCCTAAAAGAAATGCCTTCTAAAAGAAATGTCTTCTTCAGATCTGGCTTCTCATGGGTAAGAAAAAAATTTCACTGAAAGAAAGGCCTGAAAACTCAAGTATTTGTCAAACATTATTTCAGAGGAAAGCTTCATGCTTCCAGTTCACCTGACTCCACTTTATTTTCTTTCTCCTTCATAAAGGAAAGGACAACAGAATGTTCATTTTTCCTCTTCACTGTATTTTTAGACTCATTTTTCAAGGGGCCTTCCTTCTAGAATCTGAAATCCTATTCACCTACAGTTCTAACATGCATGATGCAGCTACCTTTTTGTACTTCATTCCAGAGTATGGAATGTGTGATTACTTTATTGATGAGACTATGGTAGAAAACAGGTGCATCACATCTCTCGGTAATGGTATTCTATGCAGATTACTGCAACAATCATGTTTTGATGATAACAACCACTGGGTGTGAAAAATTGTGGTGAATATGCTTAGTAGTCGATCTGCAGAGATTCTTCTCCCAGCCAATCAACACTTCAGAGCAAATTTCAGAACGGTTGGAAGGGACAGTATAGATGGAATACTATGAATTTCAAAAGTATTATGGGAAATGAAAAAATAATTATGATCAATTTTAGGATTAAGTTTAAAAAGTATTATTTAAGGCATCTCACCTGAATGTATGGGTTGTGACAAGAACTATAATGTTGCAGAGTAACAAACCAAGGCTGGTAAAGTAAAGGGTTGGATGCAGACTCAACTGGCAATTTCCCCTTGACACTACAGACCATCCCCTTCCTGTGTCCTTCCTCAGGATTCCATGTCTTCTAGGAAAAACATTTTGTGAAAATCAGTGGACTGCAGTGGAAGGATTGAGGCCAGAAATTTCCATTCCCCCACTGAAAACATTCCTTGGCTGGACATGCCTGGAGAAAACCTAGCACCAGACCTGCTGCCAGCATCTCTGCCAGCCTTTCCCCACTCTCTTGGATCCCCCCTATGCCACGCGCTGCTCTCAGCGCGCGGCATCCCTGGCGCGCGCCCGGGCATCCCCACGACCCCGCGCTCTGCGCAGGGTCATCAAAAGGCGCCCTTAAGAAGAGCACCTGGGATGCCACACGCTGAGGGGGCGCGACAGTGGCAGCGTCGGGGCGGCTGCGCTGTCGCCGCCCCTGTCGTGGGGAGTGCCGGGGGACCCCGCGCTACTCTCCTCAAGTAGCGCGGGGCTTAAGGTAAGTGGGGAAAGGCCCTCAGATATTTGCCTTGGATTAAGTTGGTGGCTGTACTGGTCAGGGAGTTGATAATGGATATAAGCCTAAACCTGTTGCTTTTTCCACACTGCTGGCCACAGCAGCAACAGAAGAAGAAAAGTTTTTTCCCTCTTTTTCTATTTTTCTCGCCCACAAGGTACTCTACTTTTCTCAGGCACAAGGTTTGTTTCTTTAGTGGTATGAAATGTACAAGGGAGGGTCAGGCACCCTCTTGTGTGTGCATGAGAGGCATGGGGGTAGGGGCTTGCGAGCATATGTGTTGTGTTTTCTGAATTTTGGGGGAACCAAAGATGAAAATCTGTTAAATCAAGGCTATGTGATGGTGGGGATGGGGGACTACCTATTACTAACACCTAGTTTCCAAAGAACCTTCTCAGAGTTCTATCAGTCTCACTCATACCCTTGAAGAAGCTTTGAAAACATGGATGGTTGTTTTTTAAGAGTTGGATTCCCATAGGAGAGAAGTAGGGACATTTCTGAGTCTTGGAGTGATGAAGGTATGCATTCCTGTTTAACCCAACCCAATCAAGCTAAGTCTTGTTAATGGTTCTTTATGCAATTAATATAAACCCTCCTTAGCCCATGTGATTTCTTTCACGCCTTAAACTAATCCCAAATTCCACCTGTAGTTTGAGGTGGTCTCTGCAAGTTTTCCCTTTAGTCAGCTGTACAGCTCTTCCCCTAGTACCAGGACCTTAAACCAAAACTTCAGACATATAGTGTAGTGTAGTATTCTGGAGGAGTGGACTAGATACTGCTCTCCATTAACCATGATTCTGCTCTCCATTAACACAATGGGTGGCATTGGCTATCAATATGATCTACTTCATAGGTTTGTTGGGAGAATAAAGGGAGGAAAATAAAGGGAGAGAATATGGGAGAAAGGGAGAATCGTGTATCCTGTCTTGAACATCTTGGAGAAAAGTTAGGGTTAGCAGTGGTACCCTAAACAGAGTCACACACTGAAGTTAATAGTCACAGAAGGTTACAATTCTGCCTAGGATGGTATTGTGATGTACCAAACAATATAAAATAAATGCCCGCTTGTTGGTTGTGCTGAAAGAAGGAAGGAGACATTTTGTGCCTGATTTTTTTCCCTTTCAGGGCTTAAGTCAACCCATGGGGGATACTTTAGATCTAGAAAAAAACTGGAGGGGACAGAATTTTTAAAAGAATGCTTCCCCAATGTCATGGTCTCCATTCATATCCCTCCTCCCCCCCCCACACACACACTTCTTTAAAAAAATAGCAAAAGATATGCCTGAAATTCCAATCACAACATTGCAACATCATGTTGCATTGCAACACTGCAACATTGCAAAATTGCAAAATTGCAATTTTCATCCCAGGCCAGTTAAATACTGAAATAAAAAGGTTGTTCAAGTTATTCTTTTATTATATTTGTACTGTAGTTGTAAAGCCATGCAGAGACATTTCTACGATTCCTTGAAAATATTCAGAGGCCCACAAATATGGTGTGGTTGCTTAGTATAGTATAAATCAGCAGGGAACCATTTAGTTCCATGCTGATTCATTTCATTTGTATCATGACATTATTTAAATGGCATTATTCCAGAGTTACACAACATACACAGCTTTCAGATGAAACAATAGAGCTAATATCAATTATTTTAAATAGTATAGATCTGGTCAGACTAAAATATAAGTAAGTATTTCTGTTACAGAAGGCTTATTGCTTATTTTTCCAGTGGATGTAGGAATTCAGATGTTTTAAACAATGTATACAGAACCTTTAAAAAGTCCTTGTACACAGCAGTGAAGTTTACAGTCCTGGTATTTAAACAAAATACAGGCTCTGTCAGAGATGTTTAATCTGAAAGGGGTAAGGAACAGATGGTTTATACATGTTTGTAATTAAAAATAAAAAGAGAATCCCATGGGGAATCCTGGGGTTCATCTCTTCCCATTCCCTTCTCCCCCCACCCCCTTACATTCACTCTTTGTGACGAAGTGCACTTCCGGGTTGCGCTGGTGAAGGTTGCATGCAGAGCTCCTCCATGAATATTTTGACTCTTCTTTCCTTGGTTTCTGCTTCCTGGTATATTTTTGATATATTTATGCTAAAATAGCCACACACTGTGGAAATTAATCAGTCTTCAAAGATAAGTATTGGGATCCTTGGGCTGTTGGTTTGATCTGAGTGACTTCTAGAGGCTTTAAATCACCCCTAACTGGCATGTTTTGGACATTTTGCAACTTAAGCTTACTGCATTTTATCTCATTGGGTCTCCTCCTAAACTGCTGCTTTTTTTCTTTTTGCTTATTATACAAATAACTGTGAAATTGAGAGTACAAGAACCCATAGCGATCAAAGCCTGAATTTACTTAATTCTTTAAGACATACTCTACCTGCATGCCTCAAGGGAAGCGACCGAGAGAAAAGGAGGAGGCAAGCCCTTCACCAGTTAGCAAACAATCTAAAATAGAAGACTTTTTTTTCTTTTGAAGGACAGTAATGAGAGACAGCAGGAAATCACAATACCTACCTCTAATCACTTTGCCCCTCTGGATTCTGAATTGCAGGCTGCTCAACTAATCTCTCCTTCTGGAACTACCAGAGAAACTGGCCCCACTGGAGATACTCTAAGCATATACATCACAGGACCCAAGAAGAGCTATATTTCAGAATGTCTACATATAAAAAAATTCTGTATTCTGTAAATTAGAAAATCAAGCAGAAAGTGATTGTGCCAGTTATTCTTGTTTCCTACCTGCAGAGAGCTTTTCTACTCATGGGATTGTTGCAAATATGATTCCACTCCTCTCATCTTGTAATACAAAGTGATATAGTCCACAGTTCAACCTAAGTCTGCACAAGTTCTAGGAACAAGACACAATCACCCTTCTACTTTGTGGCAGCAACTTGAAGAACACTTTGCTAAATAAAATGGAACAAACTTTTGATTAGATCTGCTTAGGATTGCTGCTTTTATAAGGTGAATGGGAACAGTGGCATTTCATTACTAGTCATCTTCACCCTATATACATATAAAGACACACACACACACTAGAAGTAGTCTTGAGTCTCTGGCATGGAACACGAAAAGCAACCAATGAACAGTGGATTTCAATATACATATACCTGAAATGAACAGAAAGATTCATAATATGTACTGTTTGCAAGGCCTTTTTTAATTGTTATTTTTTTCTGATAAAAGGTTTACCAAAGAAGGCATCTCAAGACATTTTGGCTTACTTTCTCGACTTTCTTCATAAGCGTTTTGTCTTTCATAGTCTCCATCTGGTGTCCTTTCTGTGCCTTTCTTGTTTTTCTCACCTTTTCTGTTGCCATTTTTAGCTGTAGAAAGAATATTCTTTTTTTAAAAAAACTGCATATTATTTTCCCAAACACAAACTAGCAAATGTGACAATCCAATCAGTAATTATAAATAAAATAATAAACCAGTATCCCATTTTAATTTATCTGTGTTGTTCCAAAAAGTACATTATTCCTCTTCCTTTTCAAATGCTACAAAGTTAAAAAAAAACACTGGGTGTACTTTGGAAAAAGTCCATCTTTCAAGTCTCATTCAATATTATAAGATTTAAGCACACCTTCAGTTCTGATTTCAACAAAAATTAGGTCTGCTCATTGGGTCAAACTAGCAAGTGGACCGGCTGTTTGGGAAAGAAGCAAATGGGCAACAGGAAACACATTGCTGGGAGCCATGGTCTCACACTGAGGACTACTGTTCTAAAGGATTAATCTCATTATGATTCTGTAGTTTTCGGCATTGTGTGGAAACTCAAGTAAGAGCCATTGGTCTAGAATTAGTTCTTAATGACCTGTTTCCTGCTCTTAGGAAATCTGTTAGAGCAACATTGAGACAGAAGATTTTGCATGATGCTGCAATACATGTGTGCAACCCACAAGATAATAGTGCAGAGAGTAGAAGACATGCGCCAGAGTATAGTGGATAATGTTTTGCATTAGAGTAGAGAGACTCAGGCTAAAATTCCCACTTAGCAGTGAAGCTCAATGGATAAGCATGGGCCAGTCACTCAGATTTAACTACCATGTAAAGTTTTTATGAGGATAAAATAGATAATGTGAGAACAGGCTTCCCATGTGCTTGCCATTGGTGGACAATTGCCCACCCCAACCTGATCCTTTCACCCTTGAAAAACTAAGGAATGGGTGAAAGAATGGTCACCATTTAGGCGACATGACAGGATTTTCTCCTCCTAGTCTCTATGATAAAGTCCATAGAAGCTGAGAGGAGGAAAAAGTGCCACTAGACAACCTCAGGGGAAGCTTCTTGAATTGTGGAGGTGGTACAAGGGGAGGGATGCAAAGAACAAGGTACCGGTAGCCAACCTCCTTCAGAATGAAGCTGTTGTCAGTGTAGCAGGATGCCTGCCTTAAAATTTCCTAAAATGTTGTAAAACGTCCCAACTGCCTTAATGGCAGTCATTTTGTGGTGACATTTATTTCCTTGCCTGTTCTCAAAATTTTAGTATCAGCATATCCTTTCCATATCAACAGTTGACAAAGGAAACTGACTCTTGAAAGCACACACCCTGAAAATCATCTTGGTCTCTATGTTGCTACTGGAATTGAATCTAGTATATAGACAGCTGAATATGTATTACAGTACTGCATAAAGCTGAGTAACTTGCTTTTGGTCCATCAGTAGCACTAGCACAATCATAATTTCAGAAAGCAGTGAAGAATGTACATGACCACACATGGTAGTGATTGGACAACATATCCTGTTGTGTGTTTTTTCTCTCAAGATTAGCAAACAAGCATTCAGACAAATATCACAGCACTTCTGATTTCCTGTCTTATGAGTTCTACAAAATAATTGGGAGCCTTTAAATTCTGTGTTTCTTGATCATAGTAGCAGCAGCCTGGGCCAGCCAGGTAATTCCCATTGTATTACAGCTTAGAAAATATCAAATATTTTATCCACATTTCCACAGGCTCAAAAGCATCACTCTTCCTATTGACTTTCTTAAAATATCAAATGGTAACTGCAGCCAGGAGAACTACTACAGCCACCAAATTATATTGAATTTATTTCTTACTTCCTGTTAGATGTTGTCCTAAACCCAGACTTCCACTTAATTAGGGCTTACAAGGAAGTTATTAGTTGTCCAGTTTTGGTGATATGTGTGGCGATGTGCAAACTCTCACATGCACACATCGAGGCACATGAAGCTGCCATATACCGGATCAGACCATCCCTCCAGCAGTGTTAGTACTGTCTAATCAGACTGGCAGAAGCTCTCCAGGGTCTCAAGCAGAAAGCTTTCATTTCTCCTGCTACCTGGTCCTTTTAACTGTAGGAGTCAGAAATTGAATGTGGGGCTTTCTGCATGCCATGCAGATGGCTCCTCTCCGTGCCCTCTCTTTGGCTCACTTTGATTTCCATTGATTCTGTGCTGGTTTTCCTTGAAAGTGTTCACAAAAACCCTAAAACCAAGCACTTATAAGAAGCTTTAAAATGAATATTATTTTCCCCTTACACTGCCAGTCCCCCTCAGCAAATGTTTTAAACACAGAAGGTTTTAAAGGGAAAAAACTTGCTAGGGACAGGACTATTGTTATGCCTTTTTTATCTGAAAATTAACTGAATGAACACCTTAGCTCCTAATCATACTCAGATACATCATTCCTGCTGCAGAGCATGAAATTTGAGGTTCCCTCTGACTCTTGAACTGTGAGGGATAGGAAAATGCAAAATTCCGTGTGCCTCTGCTATCATTTTCTGCCAGAAAGCAGGGACTGAATTTTTATCTGTCTCACAAGAACAGGATTTGTAGTCTCTAGACACTCCAAATCTCATACTTCAGACATTAGATTATTTTAACAGATTGCATTTTCAAAAAAGAAGAACCAATTTCAGATCTCATATTTATTTATGATAACAGATATTTAGGGAACTCATGCTTTCATGTCTACCTCTTCAGGCACTCCATGAAACTGATGACACAGGCAACTTCATCTGAAAGTTCCTGGCCCAATAAACAAATTATTCCTACATGTATGGCATAACAGTGAACATAAAACCACTGTCTGCTAAAGGCTCAAGGAGCAGCATAAATAAAGTTTTGAAATCAGAACAAGCTGTTGTGCCATGACTGGCACAGAGAAGGACATGGCAGACTTCCTACTTTCTTTGCCAAACACACTCACAAAATTACTTTAAATTTCTTCTGGGGCAGCAAACAAAGAGACTGTGAAATATTATGGTTAGATTATGACCAAAGTACAAACTTCAGTCATGATTGTCAGCAATATGGGATATAGTTGACTATCATAGGTCATTTCTACACAGTCCAAATATCTTGGGTTGAGCAAGGGAAATATCCTGGTTTGGCCAAGATTTTCTCATGGTTCCCAGTCCTAAAGCCAGTTTGCTACCATGCAAACACCACAGTAGCAGAACCAGTTTATTTTTTCCACCCAGCCACCTGATCTCCTTGCCCCCCAATCTCCCCACCAGACGTCATGTCAGTTTTCAACTCGGCTGAGCCGCTGACCGTTGCAGCCCCACTTCCTGAACCATTCCTCAAAGCACATATTCTGCTTATGGTAGCGACCCCATTTTCTTTTCTGTACATGTTCTGGTTGTTCTGAGCACATAGCTAGGGAGATGTGCACTTTGGGCCAAATGTTAGTGGGCATATCATGGGGGGTGGGGAGTCTCTCATTTCCCACAAAATATGAGAACGTGAGTGGGAATGTGATGTGATGCTGTCCCTTGTTTTTTGCTGCCACTTACCATGTTAAAGCCTGCGCCACACCCTATCCAGAACTGGAAAAAGGGGGGCTTCATTTTCCCCCACTGCCACCCAAAAGCAATAGCCAATATGAATGTGGGACACCGGGGATGTGTACGCATGCAGAGATACACTTGCAGTGTGAATACAAAAGACCCAGGCTTGTGCAAAACAAATTGGAGTATTTCCTCCCTGTCTTTGTTTGATTCCATTACAGAAATGGGCAGCCATGCAAAGGGAGAAACTGGGATAAAATAGAATGGATTGTAAAATACCAATTGTAACCTGGTATAATTGTGCTGTGCGGAAACAGCCATAGTGATCAAGTCCAGGTGTCCAATACATAACCAGTGGTGCCACAAAAGTTTGGAGGCAATATCATGTAATTCTATGAACAGTTTTCAGTTCAGAGTATATTTGAGTATATTAGCATATATTTGAGTATATTAGCATATATTTGAGTATATTAGCATATATTTGAGTATATTAGCATATATTTTTATTTTAAGGCAAGTCTGTTCTGAATCTCTGTAATCCAGAATTTAACGATCTGGAATTCAAAAGATTTTATTGTTTTCACATGTGCCACTTGAAGATTGTCAATCATTTCTCCTATCTTGGAGCTTTTGTTCAAAAGTGTCACAAGAAGAGAAAGAGTTTGGAATTATACCCCACTTTTCTCAATCATAAGGAGTCTTAAAGTGGCTTACAAACTCATTCCCTTCCTCTTCCCACAGCAGACACTCTTGGAGGTCAGTGGGGCTGAGAGGCCTAAGATAATTGTGACTGGCTCAAGGTCATCCAGTGGGCTTCATGTGAAGGAGTAGGGAATCAAACCTATTTCTCCAGATTAGAATCCACTGTTCTTAACCACTACACCAGGGGCCATGTGTCCCTTTAACCATTATGGCTCCAGGGGCCAAATACCGTGGCTCCCCCCTGGAAGGCATTTACAGATCCCGGCCTGCTGCCAGGCATGGCGGCAAATACTGCCCGGCCTCCATTCATGTGCAGTGGGGGCTCGAGGCTCGGAGGGGAAGGCGCCTCCGAGGGAGAGGAGGAACCGGCCCTCCTAATGGCTAAGTTGATTGCAGTTACATGATGGCACCCTCAAATCTCCATGAATTTTCTGACCCAGAGTTGGAAACCTTACATGTGGCAATGCCTGCTCCACCCTTCCCTCTCAGCTACTCCATGTGTTGCTCTCAGGCTTTCTGTTCCGCCTCACTCCCATTGGCATCAGCCAGGCTGGCAAATCGCTCGCTGGCTGCTAGGGAGGACAGGAAGATACCTGATCCTGGGTTAGATGGAATGCTTCTTTGGGAAAGTTCTGCTTTTCTTTTTTTTTACAGGGGAAGGTATTCCACAGCTTCCCCAACAATATTTGGAGCCCATCCTGTACTTGACATACTTTGGTCACTGTTCTAAAAATAGACCATGACAGAAAGGCTGAAAGGTGAAATCAAACATTTTACAATCATTTGTGCATAGGAATTTGTTCATAGTTTTTTTTTAGTCTGGCCCTCCAACAGTCTGAGGGACAGTGAACTGGCCCCCTGTTTAAAAAGTTTGGGGACCCCTGCACTACACCATGCTGGCTCTCAGTTTTTAAATGCTGGAATCAGATTTCTAAGAGACCATTACTTAGGAGATCTATCAAGAATCCATGAATCCAAGATAAAAAATCCACAATGTTCAAAAACCAGTGGGAGAACGTTTGAATCTTTCTGACCTAAGAGTGCTTTCAAGAGAAGATTACAATTGGAGAAGCTTCAGGGAGAGATTACAATTGGAGATTCATTTCTTTCATGAATTCACAACACTGAACCCACAAGACTGAATAAAGATTTGCATTTCACTACAGGTACTAAATTTCTGCCCTTAAACAGTTCTCCTCCTCTCTAATCATGCTGGTTACAATGTGCATTGTACCGCATCCTGAGTTCCTTCATTGCAATCCCCCTCCCACCTTCTGACTGGGTTTATAAACCCAAAATCTTGTTGGTCTCCAAGCTGCTGCTGGACTCAAATCTAGCTGTTCTACCGCCAACCAACATGGCTACCCTCTGAAACTATCACAATCTAAGTCTATTTAATAGGATTGCATTGCACTATTTATTAGGACTGCACTGGAAGCCATGAAAGGAGCTGGGCAGGGGGAGAGTTCCAGGAGGAAACATAGTATAAATGGTAGACAGGGAGGGATAAAGAAGGGTTGTATGTGGCAGCCAGGATCACAGAGCATGGTCTTTTGAACTCAAACTCAATAGGACAGTGAGAAGCAACAGGTCTTTCAGGAAAAATTAGCCTGATATTTTTGATCATGAGTAGTTAAAAGAATGGGTAAAAACTGCAACACTGGATGTCACTTTGAGGTTACTATAAATGTTTGACAGGAGAGGATTCTACCTTTTGTTAGTAACTCAGGGAGGCCTTGTCTGACAGCCCTGAGATTTTCTTGAGTCTCTTTTAAGAGTGGGTTTCAGTGATCCTCAGGTGCTAATCAACTCGACTCATTGTTTGGAATGATCTCAGCAGGTTGCAAGGCAAGGCAGGCAAAAATTTCACATCTCCTTTGCATAGCTAGTGAGTCAGTGCTGAATTACTAACATTACAGTGAAGTCCTCCTGACTTGCCAAGATAGAGTCTATGCTGTTTCTCTGCTTGTTTCTTATTTGAAACAAGAGCACAATATAACATTATTTATGCCTGCCATGCAAGTGAAAGTTTAATTAAATGGAGATGCTTTCTTCTATTCAGCATGCAGGGTTCAATCGCTAACAATTTTCCCCCAGTTATACGGAGAAGAGTTACACTCTGAAATGAATTTTGCATAAGATCGATGGGATTCTTTATTAAAGAACTATACTTGACTTTTAAACATGACACACACCACACTTCTTTTGCATATCCCCAATGCAGAATACCTTCAAAATGACCCCACTTAGAATAAGGGAGATTAGATTTCTGTCAATGCAATCCTAAACATGTTCTGCCTTTCAAATTCATAGCCAAACAAAATGTGATGATGGCTATGGGTTCATCTCATGGTTCCAGTGCCATTTTAGAAGCAGTTGTAGTTTTTTTTTTTTTAATTGTCACGAGATCCTGGTTCAGATGGGTTGTTCACCACAGCAGCCCCAAGAGCCTTTGTTTCCCCCCCCACACCTGTACAGGTGCAGAAATCACCCCTCCAAATGGCAATTTTGAAGAAGTTTAATGCTTCTGAAATGGTGTCAGAAGCCATGGAACGGGCCTATGGCTGCCATCATGTTAGTTTGAATCTTAGTTTAGGATTCTTTTCCTTCCACCATTACTTTTCCAGTTCCTAAACACTTCCATTTGTTTCCCTTTTAAACAAATGTCTCTCTGTGTATGTGAACATTCTCCATAGTTCATTTTGCAAACAAAAAAGGAAGGAAGTCAAAAAGGCCATGAAAGTGAAATTGAAAAGAGTCTTTGCCTTGTATAGAACCTGGAGTTGACCAAGAGCCCCATCCAAAGTGTGACAGGGGGGATTGGTTCATGGGAGCAGGATGCAGATTTGCCCTTCCTGGGGCACTAACCCTGGCAAAAGGATGATCCTGCTGGCATGTGGTTGTCTCCACCACCACCACTCCAGCACTGGAACACAGTGCTGAATGCTGCACCAACATCCTAGGGCCTCTGTTGCCATCCCCAACATAGTGATGGCAAGCCACGTGCACGGTCCTGGCCTTTGCTGGCATTACGCTGGCAGGTTGTTCCTCAGACTTAAACCACCCTTTTGGGTGGCATAGGTCTACTGAAGCCCATAGAGGCTTCTTGGTGGCAGGGAGGCTCTTTCACTTTTCAAGCTTCCCCATACCACCAGGAAGCCTTTTGTGGGGTGGAGGTTGAGGGCTGCAACAGTGCCACAGGCAGATGCCCAGCTCTTGGAAATTCCCCTCTGGAGCTGGTGCACCTCTGCACTGGTATGAGTTCCCATTCCACCAGTGCAAGGGGCAAATGTGCTGGTGGAGGAGCAACATGCCCAGTTGGCTTGGTGGTGGTGGTTCCACGGTGCCTGACCCAGAAGCTGCCTCTGATCCCCAGACCTGCTGGCAAAAAATGCTGTGCCAGTGTGACTAGGAGCATATCTCTTTTCTCCCCTATGGGGGATTCTTCAGTAAGTTTTCTTATGATTTTTTTAACCTTTTCAGGATTCCTGCCTATGCAGGGGTGGTGCCAGGGCAGTGCCAGAGAAGTGATGGAGCAGCACCATCCCAACCCGCCAGCCTTGTCTTGATTAGGCTGTTAAACACTTGACCAGCATGCAAGACATTTCTTGGAGTAGAAGGACATAGCATGGTTACACGTCATAAGATATGACGGCATCCAAATCTACTTACAGAGTATTATGGGCATGTATTAAAGGCAGGCAAATGGGGAAAATCCTGCTCCTGTACTATTTGAATAATTATGTGGTGACATGTAACCCCCAAAAAGTATAATATTTTTATTGTAATAATGCACATTAACTGAAACAGGGAAAGTCTATAATTAGTCATGTAAAATGGAACTGTTTTTTGTCTCTGACTCAACAGAAAGTCCTCCAAAACTGGTGTTTGAAATTCATGAGAACAAAACAAACATTGCACTGGAGGAGCCTATATGGTTCTGGTTTAATTCAAAACTTGATACAAGGTTATTTTTTACCTTACCTTCTAGTAGTCTACACTGTGCTAAAAACTCCATGTGAGGTCTGAAAGCAATGTTTCAAAAGTTGGGAACCCAATAGAATTTGTAATCCTTTTCTCCAAAAAATCTCATGGAGAAGAGTCATTTTAAAATAAAGTGTCTTTATCCTATAGCATGGAGGCATTTTGGAATATGGACTTTCCTTTAAATAAAATACATCTGCCAACCCTGGCTAGACGTTTTTATTCTAGGCTCACTTGCATGGAAAGCAGAGTTTTCATACTACAAGGTTTCCTATGCATCTTTCCCAGCCAAGAAAAACTTTATGTTTGGAATGGAAAGAGCACTTGTTGAAAGGTACCTTTTCAGGCTGCAATAAGGTTCATCATAACAATCACATGCATTATTTCAATACACATCTGCATAAGATTGATGCTGGTCCTTTATCACAATTAATCTAATGGAATGTTCTTCCCACAGAATTTCACATTCCTCCTTACTTGCTTAAGGGAGATGCCAAACCCCACCCAGCCACCAGTAAGGGATGGTGGGGGTAGGGTTGCCAGTTCCAGGTTGGGAAACTCCTGGAGATTTGGCAATGGAGCTTGGGGAGGACAAGGACCTCAATGGGTACAATGCCATAAAATCCACTCTCCAAAGCATCTATAAAATACATCTTCTTTGGGGCAGACTATGTGTTATGTCTGCCACAAGGTTGCCCAATCCACTTTGCTAATGCCTCCAAATGCTGCGGGGCCTGATTTCAATGCAGGAATGTGGCATGGGGGAAAGAGAAGTTTCAGCCTCCTGCCAATTTTTTGTTGCCAAAATGGCTGCAGGAGTCCTTCCTGTGCCACGTTTCCAAACTGAACTGGGCCCTGCGACACTTGGAATGTTACCGTGGTTCCCTGATGTCACTTTTGTCTGTAAAGCTAATTGGGGAACCCTGACCCTTTTTGTGCCACACATTGCATATAATTTAGCCTTTTGTTTCACTTGACCAACTGATCTAATCAAATGCTTTAGCAATTCAGTAAAGAGCATGATTTTATTTTGTTCTGTGGATTTTTTTATTGTGATGCAACTGTTTCATGTCTCTTTGTGTCCTTTCTGTGAACAACCTTGCATATGAGTCATGGGTGAAACCTTTTCATATGCAAATATTTGATGTATATCCTGGTAACACACATTTTATTTATGTGTTAAAATACTTATAGCCTGACTTTTCTTGTGGTTCAAGGTGACTTAAAATAATAAACTTTTTTTAAAAACCAAAAAATAAAACAACATACCCCAAATTCCCCCTTAAAAGATGTCTATCTGTTCAGACTCCCTGGCAAAAGTCAGGCCTTGCAGTACCCTCTGAAGGTCTCTATGGAGGGTCTCCTCTCACCACTTCAGGGATCCCATTTCAGAGAGCTAGAACCAAAAAGATAAAGGTTCAGGCTCTGTGTGATGGCAGACAGCCAACAAATGGCTGCTTGATAACCATAGTTGGTGCACAGCAGCATATGGAAGGAGGTAATCCTTCAGATATTGGCAGTGTTACTGTCAGTCAGTGGTCTGGGCGGGTCTGCTGCTGGCCTTCCAACATATGTCAAACTGTACATATAGAAAAGGCATTTAAGTGTGACTGGGGATACAGGGAATATTTGCATGACCCACATTCCATGGGGCTTTATTATCTCCATATTATCCCACATTTTACAGGTTGATAAGAGGACTAACATCACTGAAATAATGCATGTACAAGACAAAGACGTCAGATATGCATTAAAACTCATTATTTCATAACTCCGTCCTCCACATTGATTGATCCTATAATATACCTATATCTAATACTAGTAGCAAAGCCCATTGCAGGGGAAAATGCAGTGGGCTCTAGAAAAGGGAGACAAGCAAGCATTTCCTCCTATAATGGGCTTTACTGGTGCCTTACCCTTCTTCACTCCACCCCAGCCGCTTCCTGCCTACCTGGCATTTTACTGGAGTGTTGTGGGGTTTCCGGGCTGTATGGCATTTTAGTATATAGACACAAGGAATTTACCACATGAAGTGTGCATCGCTAGATGCATAAGTATTGCCAAGGCCAGCTGTACATCTGTCATTTGTACACTTGGTAAGTATTTAGTGGTTCAAAGGTATAGAGACATCGTTCTTCCAGTTAGGCTGTTACTAGTTACATGTTACATGTTAGAAAACAAAATTCTGAGCTGTTTCAACACTTGATGGTACCATTTGAAATCAGAGGAAGTTGGGGGGAAAGCTAAAATGGCTGTTTTCTGCTTTTATGGCATTTGAAACAGCTGCCTTTGAGCTTGTCTATCTCCCTTAATTTACTTTTGTCAAGTGTGTATCACATGTAGCTTTCAGCTATTATGATTTTTAGTCCAATTCTCATTCAAAGCAGCTACTGATCAGTACCAGCTGCTCAGCCAAAGGGTAGATCACGTGTTCCTATCCTTCAGCTTTGCTTCATTCCAGCTCTAACTCAGCTGATTGTTTGCTACAAACATCTAATTAATCCAACATGCCTATGGTCCCATTGAGCTAAAAGAAAAATAAGGCTTTTTAAATACTTGCCAATTGAATGTTTGGTACATTATACTAGTTTGCTCTTGAATGCAAGATTACAGAGACAGACCATTATCCCTGCAGCTAGATTCACAGCTGTAAATTAATGTTAATGATAGCTTATCCGTATTATTCCATACTTGCTTTTTTCTGCCCTTAGGGTAGATAAAATAGTAAGCATCCTATGTAATTAATTAGCATAGAAGACTCTTGTGTTGATTAAACAGCTCAAATGAAGTGCAATATAAAACTCTTTTACACCAAAAGATATATTTCATGGATACTCCCTGAGGTGAAAAGAAGGAGCATTAGCATTGTTTCATGTGTGGGAGGCAAGACTGGTACAAGTAGGTGGGGCTTTAAAATGCAGGTGTTCCCTAAAGAATGTGCTATATCCGCCCTTTCCTTCCATAGTGCTCCACCAGGCATCATGAAAAATCAGTCCTAGCACTCCACATCTTTATGGGATTTTCTGTCCTCACCAAAAACAAAACAAAACAGGACACAGCGTTGTAAGGACACCTGTGGAAAAGTCTGAAGTGCAAATAGACAGAGAATACAACTGATCTTGTCCACAAGTCTGGATCTTACATGTAACAAACTCTGGCAACATCAGGCTTTCAAGCATGAGTTATCTTGGGTCACAAAACACTCTTTCAGCCACCTTAAGCCATCACAGATCTTTTTAGAGGATAAATTAATGAAAAATGGAAAGCACCTTATGTACTGAAAGGACAAGAAAAATGACCAAGCTATCTACCCACCTGCCAAGGCTATAAAACAGCAGAAAAACAGCAGTCAGATAGCCTTCCATTTTGCCTGGATCAAGCAACACATCTAGTATATGCTTTTAGATTTTGCAACTTAAACCATTTTAATTTTCACCTTTTTAAAGTTAATTACTTTGAGAACATGTGTTTTGAAAAGCAGTTTGGAATCACTCTCCTTGACAGAGAATACCAGCATTGGCTGAATTTGCATTTGAACCCCGGACTCTCTTTTCTTTGACACAAAAGAAACATATTGAAAGAAAATATTCCTTTACAGAGGTGCTTAATACGATTTTAACATGAAGTTTGGCAGCTGTTCACATGCCAGACTGTGAAATAAATTCTAGAACCCTTTCCTGAATCAGAGACAAGGTTTTTGAGCCCCAAAGTTACCCTAGAAATGTTTCATTATAACATAACGTATTTTCAATTAACTAACAAAAAAGTGTTTTCTGTCATTGTGTGTGTAAGGGAAGGGGAGTTGTGCACTGGTTGTGGATTTGAGTAAGAAGACTTTTCTTGATTGCATTTAGATGAAGAGGGGATGGGAAGTAAATTGCGCAGCTTGAGACATTTTGAGTTTTCCCAAAACTGTGAAGATTGATCTTAACATTAGAATTTCCAATTAACATGGTGACTATAGCTGCTGTTATACTTCTGATGGATGAAAAGAAATCCCTGTGAGATCTGTCTGCAATCTCAAACTTTGCAAGTGAAAGAGAAAAGTTACCTGGCGGAGTGTCCAGAGTAGATTTATCTTTTTTGTTGGCTTTCTTTGGTTTTAACTCCTTCTTGGCATGTCTAAAACGTTGTGGCTGTTCTGTCTCTGCAGGGGGTTCTGTTTCTTCCTCTTTTGGTTGTTCTGTGAATGGCGAAAATTCATCATCGGGATCTGGAAAAGAGTAATAATGATCCCTGTTGATGATTTCCTGTAGGTAGTAATCCTGATCTTCCATAGGTAGACCCCAAATTGAATCCACCAGCAGTGCCAGACCGAACACCCAGAGCACAAGAAAAAGCTGAGATTTCTCGCAGAGTGGAATCATTTTTTCTTTTGCAGAAAAAAAAGCTCCTTTGTGAATAATATCCAATTTAGATTCAACGAAGAGGAAAAACAGGAATCTTGGCAGCTAGTAAATTCCCAGGATAAAGAGCGACGTCTGGGATAAGAGCTTCTGCTTTGGACTAGTTTTCAAAAGTTGCAAGTAATGAAGTGAAAGTGAGGTGGGAGGAGGGAGGGCGACAGCCCAAGTTCCATGTGATCACCAAGGCTTCCCAGCCAGACACATCTGCAGGCAGGAAGAGCTAGCTGACACTTGGCAGGTGTGATTCTCTGAAGCCTTGATAATGTCTTTTCTTCTTGTTTCACTCCTTTTCTCCAGCCTGTGAAAACTTTATCAGCTCTCACTTTGTATGATGTTATGGGATCAGCCCTCAATCTGGTGCTGAGCAAAAACTTTGCTTATTCAAAGTAATTTTTTTTTACAAAAATTGGCCACAAGCCTTGATACAACTTCTCTCTCCAGCACTTTTTGTAAAATAGTGTGTTCAGAGAAAAGAATGAAAGAGGAAATGTTTTCATCTGTGGTTTATGGCATTTTACCCCTGAAGAATATTAAGATTGCATTCAAATTATAATGAAAGGAAAACATGCTTGTGAAAATTCCTTCTCCTCCTACAGTGTTTGATAGAAAACAGGTGCTATCGTTCAACAGCATAGAAAGACTTATATTTTCTCATTTGTATTGTCTCTCTAAATAAACTTTTCTGGGTCTAGAGGTTAGTAGTCAGGATACTGGGCACAAATAGTATTTTTCTGTCTCTGGTGCTTCTAGATTTTCATCCAAATCTTCTCTTCTATTTATTATTTTAGGCAGTTTCTGTTCAACTTTTTTGCTTATCTGGTGGTCTTGAATAACAGCTCACTTACCCAAAGCCTTCATTTTCTAGAAACTATGCAAAATATTTCCACTTCAAGATTTTTCCAAACAGAAGTATGAGTTGAAAGCATTTAAAAATGTCTCTCACCTTCCAAAATATATTTCACTGAATAAATATTAAAGGCCAACACTTCTGTCTCTGCAGGAGTTCTTAGATCCCTTTCCTTCCATAAAATATATAATTTTCAAATGTGTGCCTACCCAGTCCATTTTTTCATGCTCATGTTTGACCATTGCGTCCCAGTTTTGCATCAGTCCTGATTAATATCTTTACATTACATCAGTCAAAGGTAGCTCGAATGAAGCCTGGGGACTAGCACACACATTGAAGACAGGTAATTTGTCCCGAGCATATACCTTGATCCTAGACAGTCCTGCATGGAATTATTTTACAATTACTGTTCATTTAAAGCTATTTGAAATATGCACTATTTTAGACAGTAGACTTGTTTAATTCCTCCCTCATGACCAAAAACTAAATATGCGACTTCTCCTCCTCCAGCAACTTCCTGGGAAGTGCTATACAGGTGACACCTAGGTGAATGTTTGAACAGATTTTATAAGTTCTAAACCTTGTGTTCTGAAATTCTCCCTTACAAGTAAGTGGGCGATGGGTTGAAATCTTGCCTGGCAGTCCATTGAAGGGGGACATGCAACAAAGACAAATTTGGGTATTTGACCACTGAGTGACAGTCGTCATCTGCATACCAAAACTGAATGTCATGCATTTGAAGCTGAAGATTGTGTGCAGCATTCAGTAGTTCCTTGAGAAAAACAAATCAACCAAACTGTGGCCCTTTCCACACAAATCCCCTAAAAACATTTCTAAAATGTTTTCAATCCCCCCTTACACCGATGTATGTCTGCACTTGCCCCCATGAAACGATTCCAGGTCACCATTACATGATTTTTCCTTCTTCTTTTTAAATTCTGTATTGAATGTATGCTTCAATGCTGCACAGTCTCATGCTGCATTCTCTACTTCTAATATACTCAGTGCTTTAAAGATTGCCCCCCCCAATAAAATAATAAACAGAGAAATGCTGCAGACAAACAGGTGAGAGGGAACTGAATAAGCTCAGAAAATGGCACTGAGGAGGAAGTTCAGAGAAGCAGGGAAGAGTGGGAAATGTAGTGAATAGGAGCAAAAGCAACTGAAGATATTTTCACAATGTTTCAGCCAGGGAATCATTTTAAAAGGAATTTCATTTAAAACATTTTGAGGCTGGGAATAAAACATTTTGGGATAAAAGCAGTGTAGAACTCCCTGGAGGAAATGTTTTATTTCCTGCCTCAAAATGTTTTAAAAGGTTTGTGCAGAAAGGGCCAGTGTACCCTCAAACCTGTGAAAATAAATGTGTACATATATAATGCTGAGATTAAAGATACCTGTTCATATTACATTTCTATATAACATTACACAACATTTAAAATTGTAATATTTAGAATTATCTATCACAAATTTTATTAATTACTAAAGTAGTTGTGTTAACTCCTTGAGATGGTAGATATGATTTCTATATGCTTTGGCCACAAAGGACTGCTAGAAATAACATTTTTCTCCCCCCGAAGCAGCCAAATGTTTTCTGTTCCTTAGTACTTAAAATCTGCAGTAAATTGTGGACTATAAAATGGAACAAGAAAAATAGAACTATAGTATTTAAAAACTCTTTTTTCCCCAGAATAGCCATTTATTGCTGCTGTCAACAGTCACTTACCACAACAGGAGTAGTAAATTTTAAAAGCCCTTTTGAAAAATACAAATAAATCTGTGTTTAAACTTTCAGACCATGCTTTTAAGAAGTCAGTGTGACATGAGGTGCCCTTTCTCCATGATTCTGAGAACTTAAAAGCTGATTTCCAACTGGGTGCTGTGTGGTTTCCGGGCTGTATGGCCGTGTTCTAGCAACATTCTCTCCTGACGTTTCTCCTGCATCTGTGGCTGGCATCTTCAGAGGATCAGATCCTCTGAAGATGCCAGCCACAGATGCAGGCGAAACGTCAGGAGAGAATGTTGCTAGAACACGGCCATCAGCCCGGAAACCACACAGCACCCAAATGATTCCGGCCGTGAAAGCCTTCGACAATACATTGATTTCCAACTGTTTTATAAGTCAAAGGCTTTAAAGGTAGGTTTCCGTTCATATATAGCAGATTGTTGTAAGTCTCCTACAATGCTTAGGTAAGGCAAAGGCAACCTTTTTTGATGCATGTACTGAAAAATCCTCCTCCTCATCTTCTAAAACTGTTCTATGCCACCTTTTGACCTAATACAGAATCTCCAGGGTAGTGAACATCTGAACATTAAAAATATTTCAGACATTAAAAAACATTTCAGAACATGAAAAACAGTGTTGAAAACACACACACATATACACACACTAATCAATTAAAGAGAACATATAAACACATAAACCCACAAACAGGCAGGTAGGCTAATAAGAGTTAATGAGCAAATGCCAACTAAAACATTTTACACCTGTTGGAAGAAGATAACAATAGATGGAGAGAGAAGAATCTTCTAAAGTTCTAAGGTTATAGAGCAATGATCATGAAGACCTTTCTTGAATTGCTGCCCATTTGGCCTCAGATTACAGAGTATATCTTAAACAGGTCTTGCAAAAATGACCAAAGTGGTAGGATAGTTATATATGGGAGTAGGTGGTCCTTCAGGTATGCTGGTCCTAAGCCATATAGGGCTTTAATCTTGCTGTGGCAAACACTGGCCTCCATTATGCAGCAAAGATCTTGTGCGTAATTGGCCAGAGTTGTTTTTCAGCACAGCACTTAAAAGGATTATTTAGTTTCAGTTCTGCTTAGATGTTATAGATTTTCAGAGGCTTCATAGATGGTACAGTACCTTTTTTTACATCAAGATGTTTTGGCTAATGGCTTGCTCACATAAGAACATAAGAACAAGCCTGTTGGATCAGACCAGAGTCCATCTAGTCCAACACTCTGCTACTCGCAGTAGCCCACCAGATACCTTTGGGAGCTCACAGGATTCTAACAGGCTAGGTACATTTACTCAGTACCTCATACAACTTTCACAATTATAAAACTCTCCACAAAACATAAAACAAACTAGTGAGGTACTAAAACAAATCCCATACCCCAGACCAGGGATTTGCAAACTATGGCTCTCCAGATGTTCATGGACTACAATTCCCATCAGCCCTGCCACTTGACCATGCTGGCAGGGACTGATGGGAATTGTAGTCCATGAACATCTGGTGAGCCATAGTTTGTAGACCCCTGCTCCAGACCAACTGATGTATAGGAATCCTTCCCTCTCCTGAATATTCTTCACTGTTTTATATGGACCTTCAGCTTGCCCTTTAATTAACCCTTCCACCAGTCCTTTGCTTTTACCACAGCTCGCAGGCTGATATCAGTAGCAGTCACACACATTGACTCAACTACTCCCATCAAAGTTTTTGCACTTTTAAACACAGTTAAGGCAGACAGCTCAACAGCAGGAATGCTAAAGATCAAAAGGGTCTCAGTTTTATACAGGGAGATAACACCCCCACCAGTGACATCAAGACACTTCTTGATCAGTGTGCAGGGTCATATCAGCCAATCAGGTGGCTTCCCTATTCCTAGGCCTCTATGCCTCATTCTGAATTTCAAAAATAATGGCTCCTGACAGATCTGCACTTTATAAAATAACTTTTCCTCTGTAGTTCATCACACCATCTTTACCTTTTCTTCACAAAAATAATTCATCATATTGTTTTTCTACTTGCCAGGATTGCTATAGAAACCAAAGCTGATTCTTTCATACCCTCCATATGCCATGATACCATCACTGCATGACATCTTTTTAAGTAAAAGTATAGCATAATTTTGGCATTTATTTTTATCTTTCTGTATATATATTTTGAGTCTTTCCCTGCAGCAAATATTTGAGATCAGTACAGTAATCTGAATAGTTTAAAGCACAGTCTTACCAAATTTTATATTTATTTATTCAACATTATTATAGTCAAGCTGTGAAGGAAACTAACAATTTAAGAAGGCAGAGGACATTTATGCGAGCCAGTGTGCCTGTGAAATAATTACAAAAGCCCCAAACACTGTTTCAAACTCTTCTAGTGTATTAGAAAAGATCTCATCTTTTTGTTTCAGGGTTTATGTATTTATTTATTTGTTTGTTTGTTTGTTTATAGGCAGCCTCATCCCCGAAGTGCTCAAGGCGGCTCACAACACGGCTGTTTCAACAGCAAATTAATACAACATAAAATAACCCATTAAAACTCAGCAGCAATTAATAATGAATAATTAAAACAGCAAGATTGTGTAACACATATACACATATACACAGGCGCCCGATCTAAAGACCAAAGGAAAAAATGAAGAAAGAAGAAAGGGAGGGAGGAGATAGGCAGGGCCCAAGATGGAATTAGGGCCCAACCAAGATGGTCCAGACAGGCAGCTTTGATTTCAGTTTCAGTTTCAGTGGAGGGGGGGTGGAACCGCGGCTGGTCCCTCCAAAAGCCCGGTGGAATAGCTCTGTCTTACAGGCCCTGCAGAACTCGTCAAGGTCCTGCAGGGCCTGGACAGCTGGAGGTAGAGCATTCCACCAGGCAGGGGCCAGAGCGGTAAAGGCCCTGGCCCGGGTCGAGGCCAGCCGCATCCTTGCAGGGCCTGGGATCACCAGTAGTTCTATGACAGTGGTTCATTCCACACAGCCAAAATAAGATGTCCTGGGGACTCTAAAAAAGGCATCTGAGGAGGCACTCCATGCAACTTTCTTCCCAAGATGTCCTCAGTATGCCTTAGGTCAGGGTATCTTTTTCTGAAAATCCTTCAAAGTGCACTTTTTCCCTTAAGGCACCTGGAAGACACCCCCGGCCTGACCATTTGTAATGCAAAGCTCAGGAGGTGCCTTATTTTTACCACCCAACTGTTTCACTCTCTGGTCAGTTTCACTCTCCACTTATGCCCAACATTTTATATGCAGATGAAGGGATTCTCCCTGCCTCCATTTGCTGATGTTTGCTCTTCAGGTTTTCATCCTGAGCATATTTTCAGCCTGAAAAGTATATAGTTGTACTCAGCTGGTCCTGCTAATTCTGAAAACATACAGTTTTCATTAAAAAAAAATTTTTGAGGAGCTACTTGTAGACCTGACCAGTGCTTTTCAATGGGGTGCTTTTCAATGGGAGTCCTCCGAGTGGCTGATTCTTTCTTAAGTGTCTGTGTAACTTCAAAAAATAGCTTCTTGAATTTAAAAAATTAAGAAAACTATATATTGCCAGAATCAGCAGGACCAAGTGAGTACAACTATGTACTTTTCAGGCTGCAAAGGTACCTAGGATTGGAACCCACAGAGCAAACATCCTGGTGCAACCTTCAACAAATGGAGGGAGGGAGAATTCCATCATCAGCACACAAAATGATGAATGCAAGTAGAGAGTGAAATTGAACAGAAAGCAAAATGGTTGGGCGAGAACCAGCCTCTTTTAACCTCTGATGCCTTTGCTGTCTGGAAAGCACGCCAGAAGCCATCTCTTTTTAAGATGTCCCACAGATGTCTTTTTTGTGTCTTTTTTGTGTTGTGTGTCTTTTTTGTGCTGTGCAAAATGGACCAATATGTTTCACACATTGAATACTGTTCAACTTACTGATCTGACTTGGCCAATTGCACTGGTAGAAAAGAACCTATGACAAAAAATTACTAGTTCAAAGGCATTTGAACACTGACTTCATGTTAATCATTGTTAAAAATTCAGAGCAGTTGAAAACAATGCAAGTAATTTAATAAAACAATTTCATCAGTATATATGTTCCATTTTATCAAATGGTTTTTACTCCCAGGAAAGTGATCTTAGAACTACAGCCTTCAAAATGAAACTCACTAACACACCAAAATAAAATGTAGATCAAACTGAACTTTCCCCCTTAATCTTTGCCAGCAAATTTACCACAGACCTGCTTTAGTCTGACTTTCAAATCCAATTACTATTTTAGTTGGGCTTTTGCAATCATGCAATTTGGTGTGTGTTCCACAATTTCAGGGTTATCCAACAATCTCAAAGATAATAAGAAGGGATAAAGAATGAGTGCTTATTCCCCCTGCAGAACTGGATCTAGGGGCACAGGTGTCCCCTGAGGTTGGGGGCAAGACTATTGTGAGCAGAGGAGGGGAAGCTTAAGATTCCTGAGATGTTCAAAGATATAAAATTCTATGTAGTGCGAGGCACAGACCCCCCTGATAGACTTCCTTGACCTAACTAATCTCTCTCCTTCCCCCAGCCAAGGCACACTTTGCTCTTCCATCTGCAAGACCTTCCAATTCCTTGTCTTCCCACTGCTCCTTTCAAGGACAGCATGTTGACAATGGCATCGTGACAATGGCACTTAAAACTACTGTGGGGGAGGGGTTATAGTGTATTCTAAACACTCACTGGGGGAGAAAGCTTTTTGGGGCTGGTGATGGTTAAGAAGACCCAAAGAGCCCCTTTCCTACCCACTGCCTTGTGCTCTGCTGAGATGCTATAAGCCTGGAGCAGCCTGGAATTGAATTGGGTGGAGGGAACATCTGGAGTTGAATTGAATTGGGTGGAGGGAACATCTGGAGTGCCAAAGGTTCGCCACCACGGCCTTTCCTCCCCACTGCCTTGTGCTCTGCTGAGATGCTATAAGCCCTGGAGCAGCCTGGAATTGAATTGGGTGGAGGGAACATCTGGAGTTGAATTGAATTGGGTGGAGGGACCATCTGGAGTGCCAAAGGTTCGCCACCACGGCCCTAGCATAACACTGGCTCTTCTCTCCCCCCCCCCCACCAATGCTTTAAAACTGGGACCAGTGTTATGCTAGGGCCGTGGTGGCGAACCTTTGGCACTCCAGATGTTATGGACTACAATTCCCATCAGCCCCTTCCAACATGGCCAACATGGCCTTCCAACAGCCCCTTCCATCAGGCCCTTCCATCTGGTCCCCCCGCCAACCTTCCCCAAAGAGCCTAATTTTAAACCTTAGGAAAGGAGGAGGAACAAGAATGAAGGGCCTGCTCATTGGCACTATGTGCTATCAACTAAATTATCATATGCATCAATTAGAAGAAGAAGAGTTTGGATTTATATCCCCCCTTTCTCTCCTGCAGGAGACTCAAAGGGGCTTACAATCTCCTTGTCCTTCCCCCCTTATAACAAACACCCTGTGAGGCTGAGAGAGCTCCAAGAAGCTGTGACTAGCCCAAGGTCACCCAGCTGGCGTGTGTGGGAGTATACAGGCTAATCTGAATTCCCCAGATAAGCCTCCACAGCTCAGGCAGCAGAGCAGGGAATCAAACCCAGTTCCTCCAGATTAGATACACGAGCTCTTAACCTCCTATGCCACTGCTGCTCCTTCAAAATGAAAACTTTCTCATGAAAACTGAGACCAATAGTTTCCTTTACTGAATCAATCCCATCTCATGGAGCCTTTTTGTCTTTTCGTATTGTCTTCAACATTTCCAACCCCTGAGTGTTTTCCAGTGATAATATACAGTAGCTTCAGTTTAGTCACTGTAGCTTCTAGCAGCATAGTCACCAGATATTGTTTTCCTTAGGCCATATTTTATCAGTCTGCAAAGGAGTATGAAATGTGTTTGGTGTTTCCCATGTCAAAATTATGTGTACTGTATTTTTAAAAATGTCTGGGGAAAGGCTAGGCTGAAAAACTTTCTCCTTGCATTGGGTTTTTATGTGTGCAGAATGCTGAGGGAATATTCAAATATTAAAGATAGATAAAACATTTAAAAGTGTAATTATTCATTAACAATGCATAGAGGTCAACATAATTTACATATATGAAAAAAGTAGGTATATAATGTATGCAGGGCATAATTTTATACTTTTGCCCCACTTAAAAAAAATGTAGATCCAATCCTGCTCTTCTGTTCATCTTCTTCTAAGGAAGTTGAAGAATGGCTTGCCTATCATTAACAGTAGGCAAAGCCATCTTTGATTAAAAACATATTAATCTTCAAATATTAAAAGTAAAAATTGTTCAAAGCAGTTCTTCAGTGATTACTCATTTTGATTACTTTCCTTTTCTAATGTAAACTAAGGCTGATTCTGCACGGGCCAAAAACAGTGGTGTGAAAACGGTGTGAAAACAGTATAAATCCTTTTAGCCCATTTTAAACCCTTTTACACCATTTTCACACCATTTTCACACTGCTGTTTTTGGCCCATGCGGAATCAGCCTAATTCTTCTCCAGGTGAGAGTTTACAGGAGAAGGCCTGCTTCTATTCATGCATAACCCATCTCTGGGCATATATCTCCAGCAACACAGAAGAAAAAAGCCTTATTTCCATTTGAAATAGCTAACAAAATCTGTAATATTAGCTTGGAGACAGAGCAGTCACATTAGTAACCAGGGAAAACATCAACCCCTACTCTAAGGCCCCTTCCGCACACGCAAAATAATGCATTTTCAAACCACTTTCACAACTGTTTGCAAGTGGATTTTGCTATTCCGTACAGCTTCAAAGAGCACTGAAAGCAGTTTGAAAGTGCATTATTCTGCATGTGCAGAATGAGCCTCTGTCTTTAGCACCTGGCCCATATGCATTTTGCTATTTCAAGCTAAAAATCAGCCAGGTATGAAAAATATGATTCTGAATATGTTATCACATGCCAAATAGCAAGCATCAAAACCAGATGATAGGTTTACATTGCTAGATATGATAATATAATTTCACAGCTGTGTAGTAAACTTGCTCAAACCTGACTTTAACCGCGTCATTAAATATGGACTTGTGCCAGCATGTTGGGTAAAGCTGTTTTGAAAGTTGAAATTACAGACTCTATGGATTCAGTGGTGCTTAAAAGACAAAATATTTCCCAGTATGTTCTTTATTCCTTGTTACAGAGCTGGGGAAATATTTTGCCATACAAATACATTATTATTACACTTACGACCCATGTCGGTTGTTGGTAGGCTAATTATTGAATTACTATTCATTGTTTTTTTCACCAGAAGACAGAACCAGATCGGTATACATTTTTTAGCCATGCATTAGGGTTGAATTCAGGAGACATTTTGAACCAAGTTATATTTATATGTACATGAATTTGCCTTGTTGCCAGACTTACATGCCTCCTGTACTCACACCTCTTTACATACAGTATAATAGACGAATCTGATTACAAACTAACTTCAGCTGCCCATGACAAATGAATGTAGGCGTGCAGATAAACTGCAAGTAGTCCTCCCTGCTCCCCCTGTCCACTCCACAAGATTCTCAGGCTCAGGAGAAGGTGGAATTCAGCAGGTTCATACCACTTCGGCAGAACTGGTTGTTGAAATGGTGCTTGCAAACAACCAGTTGTTAAATTGCGGGCAGATGTGCAGATCTTTCCTAGGTGAATAACCACAGGGCACGTTCTGGATTAAATTGGGCAGCAGCCCTTTATTAATGCTGAAGCTGGGTGAGCAAGGGAAGCTCATCTTACAGCTGGACAGCATCCCAGCTTCAGGGGGCAGTGGGAGATGGGCCCTACCCTTTTTGGGTCCCATAGAATTGAACCCCCTGAAGCAAAGTCCCCCAAACCTGGATGGTGTCATCCAGAGACTCTCCTTAAGATACCCTGAAAGTTTTGTGACTATCTTTAGAAATGTGTACCCCACTGCCCTCCACCAGAAATTCCCCATTGGCAGCAATGCAGCTAAGTCACTGCAGAACAAAGAATCTTGGGAAATTTTCTGGGGGTGCCTGCAGGGGGCCCATTTTTAGACGTATCGGCACAAAACTTTTAGGGTATCATCAGGTGACTGTCTTGATGATACCTCCAACTTTGGTGCAGTTTGGTTAAGGGGTGCCAAATGTATGGACCCTCAAAAGGGTAGCCCCCGTCTCCCTAGCTCCCATTGGAAAGAATGGGGGAAAGGGGCATCCTTTTGGGGGTCTATAACTGCCCCCTGAACCAAATTGCACCAAACTTGGGGGGTATCATCAGGACAGTCACCGAATGATACCCTGAAATTATGGTGCCGATACATCTAAAAATGCGCCACCTGCAAGCCAAAACGTGAAAAAACACAAAAAAATAAGAACGCAGTTCGGCTGCCGATCCGATTCGGATCGGATGGGATTCGGACAGCTCGGATTTGGACCCTACTCGTCCAAATCCATCCAAATCAGCACAGGTTTGGTCCAAACCCGGATTCGGCCCGTCCGAATCTCCAACCCTATATCATGTCTCCAGAAAACGTATTTATATTTTAAAAGATGCATAATTATTTATGACTTAATTTTTAAAACGTTTCTAACACATCTAAAAAATATTATCTATCTCCTGTCCATAACAATCATTGGACTATCTAAATACAGAAATACTTTACATGCAATATAAAAGTATAGTGTAACCAACTACTGGAAAGAGGTTACATGCTGTTTCATTTTAAGTAAAGACAACTGCACGCACTCTCCATTTTTACCATATATAATGATATATTTTTCTTCTAATGTTTAACTGCATGACTTCAACTCTACTAATCAGTGAAAGAAGCTCCAAAGATACTGAGACAAAACTATTCAATTAGGCAGACAGCAGTATCTTATTCCGGCACATAAATAAACTGTTTAACTCTTTTGTTATGTAATTAAAATGAAGCTGTGAATATTGCTATGAAAATATATACTGCACAGTAAATATCTGAGACAACCCCAGTAAAATAGTTGTTTGTCTTCGCCATAATTGTAAATAGAGTTGGAGAAAATATACAAAAATAAATTGGTTTTGGTATCAGAAATGAGTCTCAGTAGAAACAGACCTTTAAAACAGCTTTTAAAAGATAGAAACTGGACAGCACAATCCAGAAGGGGGGAGAATCCCCCCGTAGAGCTGGGGGAAAGTTAATTACACTGGTGGGTGGGCACTGCACAGCTCTGTGGCACCTGACCCGGAAGCCGCATGTCCTGTCCAGAATGCTGTGCTAGCATGGCTGAGGGCATTTCAGGGGTGAGCCAGGGGGTAGAGCTGACCTTCGCCAGTTTCACTGGCACAGCCAATTCCTGTGCACTGGCGGGGCTGACTCCAAGATATGCCACATTTTCTGGGGCATATCTCCAGTATCCCCCATGGGGAATTCTCAGGCCCTGCCTACTTCTTTTCATTTTTCACACTTCCTGCACAGCCCTTTGGAAGGGGCGGGGCAGTGCACACAGGTCCACACAGGATTGAGGTGTAGCTAAAGTAAAAAGAAATGTCCTGACTTGGTGGTTAAAGAACATAAGGTAAACACCAGGCAAGCCTGAGAAGGAAGGGAATTCCAAAGTTGAGATCCCTCCACTGAAAAAGTCTGGTCTCTGGTTGCTGCTCAGCTCACCTTTGCAAGTGAAGGCACATGGAGCAGGGAAGAGTATCTTAACTGGTGCACTGGACAATAAAGGAGAAGGTGGTTCTTCAATAACAATAAAAGCAATAATTGAATAATAAAAAGACATTCAATTAAACTTTAATTTTTGGGCTTGTAGTTAGATAGAAACATTTGATTGTATCCAATGGTTTCCTTTCACTTATAATGTAGGAGGACCACTTCCAAAGGAAGATGAAGTCTTTCATCCAGGGGAAAATTTTCTTAAAGAAAGAAACCATTGGGTTCAATGCAATGTGTTTTTAATGTCTGTTTTTTTCCTTATGATTAGTAAGTTTCTTGGAAGTTACTTTCCTCTGGTTGAACATGTCATTTTCTCCAGAACTGATCTCTGTAAGTTTGGAGATCAGTTGAAATTTTGGGAGAATTCCAGGCCCCACCTGAATGTTGGCAATCCTTTTTGTCACTAATTTGCTCCAACACCATCTTGAGATTTGTCTGAGTGTATCAATATATTGTATACAGTAGAAAGAGATATCTTATGGCAGGAAGAGTTAGCCAGCATTCTTTTTCTGAGCCACAGCTTTTTAAGAGGACTCAGAATGGGGTACAGGCTAGCTAGACTGATTCTGGACACAACCCAACATGACTTTTTTACTTTGATTGTTTTTATACTTTTATGTAAATTTGTTTTAAAATATATTCAGGTATGGTCTCCATTGGGGAGAAACGCAGGCTAAAAATGCACTAAATAAAAATCTAGACTAGAATTATATTTAACTGAGATCTTTTAGTGGAGCTTTCAAAGACTGATGCAGTGTAATTCTATCCTTTGGTGGCATGAACGCTTTGGTCAATCTCTCATGGTGAGCTCTCAACATTTACCCCAAAAGCCCAGTTTGGTGTGTTAGCACACAAGAAGCCATCCTGATGCACTAAATATCTTTAGAAGGCTTAGATTTGATTGCCCATAATACCCAAGTACTATTCCCCATCTCTTGGTGAACACTTAAGGTGCATTTACTCAGTTGTGATCTTCATTCTTATTTTGTATCAGTCATGTAGAAGTGTGCAATATCTGTCCATTTTTTCTTGATCATTTTGTCATTGAATCTTACAAAGCCTTTATACAAGTATATCTCAAAATGCATACATACTTAATGAATAGAACAATCTGCAAGTCCACTGTCACAATCCAACATGAGGCTTGTATGTTCCATTTTATTGATTATTAAAAGGGTTTATTGGCACACCTCTCTGTTGGATTATGGCTCATTCGTTTTAATTTTAGGATTCAGATAAATTCTACAATATATTTAGGTTTTGTCCTTCCACAGAATTATATTTAGGTTCCTTCCTTTTGGTTTTTGTGCCTTTACCACATGCTCTCCTTGTGCAGTTGTCAAGAACTCTTTATTCTATGTTTGGGTGCTGAGACAAAAGCAGCACTGATTTACTGCTTGATTCGGCAAAACTCCCACTCACAGAACTCCCTATAAATGTATTTTAGGTAGCACAGAAAATTTTTCCATTCCCCTGCACTATGTCTTAATTTCAAATATAAGACAAGGGAGTTGAACTATGGGAAAGAGGGAAAGTATTCAGTAATACAAGCAGAGGTAGTTGAGTAAATTGCCAAGTCTTCTATTTGTCTCAAGGTCTAAATCTTCCCCTTTCTCTTTCATTCCCTAGATCTCCCTCTGGGTCACTGGATGTCAGAATTCATGGTATCTAGGAAATGAAGGTAAATTAAGCCTTGTTCAGCAGTACATTTTTTCTGGTGAGCTGAACAAGTATTTAGACTGATAGAACAGCTTCCTGCCCCAGTGTAATATGCAGCCTCAGATACCTCACAACTACCTGGGCATTTTTCTGATCTGTTCCTTGAAGAAACCTTTCAGAAGAGTAGCCTTTTTACTGCTAAAATAAGGGAGAACCATGTGGCACATTAAAGACTAAAACTCAAGGAAATTCTCCCACTTTTACCTGTTTTCTGAAATTGTAATCCAAAGTGATGTCTATTCATTTCCCCAGCCTTCATGGTACAGATCAGGGTCCACTGGCTTTTTTATTTTTAATGTGCTCAGATATTCAATGGCCAATCAGAAGACTTGTTGGGCAAAAGATTCATCTGGTGTTGTCCGCTTCCAAAGAACACTTGATGGGCACTGGAAAAGTGGCTGCAAGCACCTTGGCACCCATGGGTGCCACATTGGAGATCCCTGGTACAATTGGTCATAAAGATTCCCACCCAATGTGTTTATTTTAAAATTTCTACCCCACCTTCTCCTTCATTCAGTGTGCTTCTAGTTGAAATAGAATAGTGAATTGAGCCTGGAAACAAATGTACAACCAATGCATCTGCTTAAAAGCTGACGTAATATACTCACAACACCCAGAAACAAAATGTAGTGATCAGCTGTATTTTTTCCAAGTGGTCTTCAAGGGCAGTAATAAAGTGCATTGCAGTAGCCCAACCTGGAAGTCTGAAAGGAATGGCATGATGGAGTTAACTATTCAACTAAACAGTAGAAAAGCCTGAAACAGTGCAAAATGGAGGAAGGCACTCTTAGGACCTTTCCGCATGGGCGCTGAGCGGGGCAGCATCAGCAGAAACAATGCCGACGCTGCCCCCCGGGACCATTCACATGGACGGTCCCTGCAGCGGTGCAGGTGATGGCGCAGCCTTCGCACAGGCTGCGCCGTCCCTGAACGCCTTCCCTTCTGCTCCTGGCTGCTGGTGCGTCGCAGAGGCACCTGGCCTGATCGATGGCTCTGGAGTCACAGGCCAGGGGTGTGTGTCCCCTGGCCTCTCCAGCGTGCCGGAAGTCAGGAGAAGGTAAGGCGTTCGGGGAAGGCAGGGGGGGGAATGGTGCCTTCCACCCGCTGCTGTTCACAAGGCAGCAGGTGAAAGACACCACTGTTGAAAAACCTCACTCCTGGAGCGAGGTTTAACAGTGGTGTCTTTGCTCTGCTTGAGCGTTCCCAGCACGGCGCTGTTGCATTACAGCAGCGCCTGCTGTGCAAGCGCCACCCCAGGGACGGCGTTTTTAGCGTCCCTGGGGTGCTGTTATCCACCCCTGCGGAAACAGCCTTTGTAACATTACCAACTTGGTCTTCCAGAAGCTCACAAAAGGGTTGTTGTGAAGAAGGTATTATTCTGTTTAAGTTTACTTAGCAGTAACTCAGCAAGCAGGGTGACCATTTGCTCCTTTCTCTTGACATGGCTTGCCTAGGTCATAAAACCCTTGCCTGAGTAAAGGCATAAAACTGTGTTTATGTTGCTCAAAGGAAACTAGATTCTTCTAAGACCACATTTTAACAGCCCAACCTCTCAGGTCCAGGAAGACTGATCTGATGCCCAAAGACAAAAGAGAATTTCTGAGATCATAGGAATTGGAGGGGGTGAGAGATTCATTCTGATTTCAGCCTTCAGACTAGCAAGAAGCAGGCCAAAGCGTTATCTTAGAATTTAAGTCATTTTCTGTTATTTTCACTTTTCTTTATTTTCTTTCATTTTAATAAAATCTTTGAAAAGCCAGCAGTTTTCAGAATCTGGATTTGAACCCTGTTTTCTCGGGTACATTATTAAAAAGAGGTGAGCCCACAAAAACCCTCTTTCTTCCACAGTTGTATTATCCATCTTCATGGGGATCAAATGTATTTACTATTAACTCTTCCACGAGGTGGGAACTCTATTCTCTGTTCCACAGAAAGATGATAGTTCAATCAGATGTGGTGCAGCAGTTGAGAAAGTTGTATGCTTCCACATTAGAATATAGTCCTGAATGAATATGAGAATGATCATTCATTTTTACATGCTGCCTTTGTCAAAACCATTATTTTGTGCATTATTGAACATGGCACTTCGATACAAGAGCATTTATGACAAAATGTATTTTTATTTTTAAATGGATGGGGGGGTGGGCAGGACACAGTAGGCAGTAGAACCCAGGTGGATCATTCTACAACAAAGAAGATCCGACATGCTTAGTTTTGTGACAGAGGGGTATACAATCTACTATCATCTTTAAAACACTTTTTTAAAACAGTTCATTTTATTCTACATTTCTTCTTGCCTTTCCTCATTCCCACCCAAAAATAGAACTTAACTAAAGCTGGGAGGAATCACTGGGGGTCATTTGGAATTCCCCAGAACTAACTGTCCAGGCTTTTTGACATCCCATATCTTTAGGAACATATTCAGTCTGGGGTGGGAGGCTGAGAGCCTTTCCATTAATTTAGACAAATCATGTTTTTTCTGTATATCGAGGGATTCCCTGAGAATGTAAAAGCCCCTACCTTGTCTGGTTTTGCTCCTTCATTATTATGAGGCCAGCCACTTTATTAAGGGTGATTACTTCAAAGATTTATTGGAGACCAAGGTCATTTTTTCCAAAGCAAGGCTATTTTTCTCTTGTTATACCCAATGATATATAAATTACTTCCTCATATTTGTATGCAAATGTCACATGTATTAAGCATGCATAAATCATTTTGAGAATGAAACTCCATCGGGTAACATTAGCAAACACAGTGCAAACAAACAATGTATGCTCCTATGTCGTTAAACAAAGCAAGATAAACTACATTCCAGAACCTCTGCCAAATGTCACAGAAAATTATAAACAGTTGAATGGGAAAGCCAGAGAAGACCTTATAGATTACTTGGCATCCCTGTTTATCTTACACTTCCTGAAATTCTAAATAGGCCATCTGTGCCTTGGCATGAAGTAACGTGGGGGAGAGGAAGAGGAGAAATCATGCCCGCCCCTGCCCCCATGCTATTCTGACAGCCTAAACAAAATTTACACTCCAGTAATAAATGCACTGGGTTCAATCCAAAATTCATTTTCTGCTGACATAAAGCACTTTCCCCCCCAGAAGGGTAGTGTTAATAGAGTACTGTAGCAATCCATCAGCCTGGTGATTAATTGTGTTACTAGACTTTGGTTGCATAAAGCATTTTTGCCAGGGGAAGAATGGAGCAATTTTTGCTGATTCATCCCCCACTATGGCCACTAGCTCTGTCCCTTCTGCTGCCCCTGAGGTTCTGCCAATATCAACATTTTAAGGACATCAAGGATGTCAGTATGAGCTGGGGAGGGGGGACAGTTCCATTCATTGGCAGAGCTCCAGTAACTGGCTGTGCCCCTGTGACTGAATCTACATGAGTCCTGAGGTAACAGAATAATCTGTACCATGAATGGCGATCACATGTTTAAAACATGGCCAGACTGGTTATTTAACTTACAGAGAATGTTCTCTAGAGGGCTGTTGGTGGTAGGAGCAAGCAGAACCAAGCCCAAGCAACTCTTTCAATGCCTCAGGGACCTCTTGGCCCAGATCCTTCATCAGCAATGACAATTGGTGTCAGCTCACGAATTGTTTCCTCCAGCACAGATGCCAGTTTGGGAGAGAATACAATTGATGAGCCAACGCCCATTGTTCATCCTACTGAGCAGACTGACACTGCTGCACTGGCAGCTCCATAGAGCCATTCAGCTTCGATTTCTCCACTTATTTTTACTTCCCAGTCCACTCCAGTTTTTGAATGTGGTCCCACAGAAAGGTCTCCTCTAAATAGAAATAAATTACAATATTTGTCCTCAATATGCTATAGATTGTGAGTACCATCTAAAAAAAGTAAATGGAGCATTTGTATGCTCCATCTTCAGCTTGAAATAGTCTCCTGTACCACCTCAGGCTGTACCTCCATATCTGCTGCATTTATAAACCATGCTGCTTGTAAATAAAGATGAATGAAGACAACCAATTACCAGGAAGTTACATGTTCATTTTGGTATATCCATCATGTGCATTGTTCTACTCAGTGGTGACACTTTTATAATATTTTCTCCACATCTCATCAGAATTTTATTGAAAGTGGTATAATACAGTCATTTTCAGCACTTGGCAAGACAACTGGGTAAATGCACATCCTGCTAAACTAAGCAAGTCATACTGATCATGTGTAGGTGAAGTAAAAGATAGTGTACCAAACAATAACTGATCATGGTTTACATGGAGCAGTTTGGTCAGGCAGTCATCTTTATTGCACTACTAAGTAGTAATGGGAATGGTGCCACATTTATGAAGAAATCCAGGGAAGCATGGAAGGGACAATATTCTTTTTGCAAGATGAAGTAGTTTGCAGGATGAAGTAGTTTCCATGCCATGCCATGCCATGCCATGCAAGCCATGGCAAGTTCCAAAATGCCTGCGTTCACCCATTGTTCAGTTGTATCTCTGTTCAGTTCTGCAGTTTAAAAGAGCACTTTTTCAATACAGAGTATTGCATGGAATGTAAACATTGGACAAATGGAATTTTACAAGGATTAACTTTCTAAAAGTCAAATGAAACACTATTTATGTTACATTTACAGTCATCACTGGTCATGTCTCTGGGGATTTTGGAAATCTGAAATGTTAACTGCAGGGTAAAATGTTAGATGGCATTTTATCATGCCATTGTGCTTTCTTTTATTTTAAAAATAATTTTATTAAGATTTTTTAGAAAACAAAAAACAACTGAAACATAAACAAAAAGAAATATAGCTGATAGCCCCATCCAAAGGGAAGCACTGAAAGGGCTCGTGGGAGTGGAACTTTCACCGTCCCCAGGGCACTTACCTTAGCAGAGAGGGCAGCTGTGCCAGCAGTCGTGCATCCTACAGCCTGGGTACTGCAATACCGAGGTTTTGGCTATGGGAGGGCTGCACTGGCATTCCATTTGGACACCAGTGTGTGTGGCAGGGAGGGTCAGAGCATCCCTGGGTGTCAGCTCCCTCCCGAAGTTAAGGATCGACTCCCTCCTGGAATTTTGGGGCAGTTGCACACTTCCCTTAGGACACTGTAAGTCCATTTAACCCTATAGGACTTTCCAGTTGCAGGGGAGTTTTAGGGCTCTCCCAAGTTCCCTGCACTGCTGGAAATCCCTATTGCAGGTGGCAGGGTAGCATCCACCAGCACCGGATCCCATTGCCAATGGGTTTGGATGGGTTTGCTCAAGAAATCTATGCTATGGAGGGGGGGGGGGTGTCCCAATTTCTTCTGCACTAAATACAAACAGTTAGAATTTACCACTTGTTTCCTACTTACAATTATGAAATTATAATTCAATTAATTATTATTAGTAGTAATTAAGATTTACACTTTTCTCTGTTATTTCCATTTTCCTGTTCTCCTAGTACTCAAATCTAGAAATCATTAGTTCATTTTTTTTATTTTGAGCAAAAATCTCAGAGGTTTCCAGTTATCGATAAACTCAGATACGTCCTTTTCTCTAATAAAAGAAATAAGCCAAGTCATCTCAGCCAGTTCCAGTATCTTCACAAACCATTATTTTATTGTATGTATAGATGAAGTTTTCCATTTTTCTGCATATAATATTCTCCTGCCAATGTCATATATAAAACCAAAATTTCATATCTTTTTCAAACTGTCTGTCAACAGAACCCAGAATGAAAAAATTTGGTTTCATTTGTATGTTAGTCTTTAAAATCTTCTGGATTATTTAATGTATTTGTATCCAAAATTATTTAGCTTTATTACAAGTCCACCATAAATGGTAAAATGACCCTTCATGATGTTTTCATTTCCAACACATATTCTGTGTGTGCGCGCGCATGCATGCGTGCGTGCGTGCGTGCATGCGCGCACATGTGGTGATTTCTCCAGGGACAGGTACTAACAATACATCTTTTCTTAGAAATTATCTTTAGAAATACATTTTATAGAAATTCTCTTTAGAAATTTAAAAATCTTTAGCCACATATTCTCCCACTGAATCATTTGTTTCTGGTCCATTTTATCATACAATCTTTCACTTGTGCTTCATCTGTTTCAAATTTCAACAGAAGCATATACACTTTGGTGATAATATGATCATTGTGCATACATAATCCTACTTCAAATTTAGTCTTAGAGTACTTAAAACTATGTGGTATTTCATCTGTTTTGAATCTTTTGGATAATTTTGCATTAAAAAGACAGGTATGACTTTCTGCTACAGGCAGACAAATCCAGATGGTGAAGTAATTGTGCTGTACAAGTGGCGACGTTTGCTCCTTCCAATGGCATAAGGGGCACCCACACCACTTGGAGGAGCAAAAATGCTGGCATCCTTCCACCCCGTAGCTCTGCAGCTGACAAACTCAAATGTCCAGGCTGCCAAAGAGCTAAACTGGCAGATTTCTGTGCTGGTGGTAGGGGGAACAGGCTGGGACATTCCCAGGGATAGAGCCAACAGATTTATGCCACACAAAAGTGCAGTATAAGCCTGCTTGTTCTATGGGGCAATTTGAGTGGCTGGAGAGATTTAAACTTTTCCTCCTCTCACGCAGCCCAAAGTTGTCTTGCTGTAAATATGTATGCCATCTGAATCTCATATCATCTCCTTCTAAATTCAGCATCTTCTGTTTCTCAACAAAATCCATTATTTCAACCAAATCAAACAACTTGCAGCAAAATATAATTTCAAATCAGGTGTTCTCCTTTCCTTTGCATCTTGTAATATTTTACATTTCACCTGTGGTTTCTTCCTTTGCCAAATGAAATTTGAAATATTCTACTTCCATGGGTGGATTCTGCACAGCACAAATATGACATTTTTAGGATGTTACAAAAAGCATTTTGGACAAGAACTTCACACTGCAATCTTCCTCAAAACAATTTCGGCCCATTTTATTTTTCTCAACCTGGGTTTTTCAAAAATTGCTAAACTAATTATCTCCCCACCACCACCCACACAGGTTGAAAAAGATTCCTGCCTGCTGAGCAAATTTTATTTCTCCCAGCCAAACCTCATTCTTTCATTTCTGCCGCTTGCACCATTTTGTGTGCTGCAAAAGATTCTCTGTGGAGATTCCCATGGAGTTTTCCTCTGCTTGGAGCTTATTCATTTGCTATTTTGCTGTAAAAAGTAGATGAATAAAGTGTGTTTAGCCTAGTGATCCCGTGCATGTGTTGTTTTTCCTTTTTGTTTTGTTTTGAGGGAGATGTCTGCAAAGATATGGTGACACGATTAGAGAAGCTGCAATTTGTGCATGTTTGTGTTGCTGTAGCTTTGCAGACATCCCCCTGAAAACTAAAAAGGGAAAAACAACACTTGCATAGGATCACTAGGCTATACTTTATTCAGAGGCATCTAGAAAAATCAATGTGGCTTGTTTTTATTATGTTTCTCCAAGTACTCCAAAATACAATTGCCAACCAGCCTGGTGGGGATGAGGTACCGGTACCTTCTGGTGATACTGACCAGTAATGACATCACACTTCTTTAGGAATAATCAGAAACCTTAGCGTCTCTGATGATTCCTAGAATGGGCTGGGTTTTTCCCAGAGGTGACATCACATCATTGCCTGATGACTATTTTTCCAATTATTTTTCTCTTACAATGTGCAGGAGCAGTTGTGGAAGAAAGCTGCCCCCAGAAGGAAAATCGTAAGCCTGGGCTAGAGAACTATTGAACAGTCTTGATATGTGGTGCACAAGTTCTTCAAGGAAGATCTCACCCTGGAAAAGATGGTGCTTCTCTTTTCCCACTCAAAGGGAAAATAAGAAGATAGGGCATGCTTCATAGCTCTTGTAAAGTGTCAGTTATGTGGTAAACAGTTGCTGTAGATGGTGAGACTCCCTCGCTCAATAAGTACACCACAACGACAGGCTGGAAAGGAATGGGCCGCAGCCCGTTTATTAAACAACAAACATATAAACAAGAACTATATACATCAGAGCTGGGCGGCAAACGGGTTGCACATCACATCCCAATGAATGGGAAACTGGCGGGAAGGGAAGCCCAGAGATCATACTCCTGAATGCTTCCACACTTCCCGCCCCTGCTGAGGAGACGGGCACCGGCTGAGCCCCAAGGCCGCCCCCAGCCCGTCTTCCTCCCATGCTTGCTGGGGTGTCGGGCACCGGCTAAGCCCATGGCCGCCTAACGGCCCAACCCAACCCCACTCCCTGGGGTGTCGGGCAGCGGCCCGGCCTGCCGGCCCGCCAGCCTGCCCGCCCCCCCCCCCCCGCCCCCCTAGGGCGCCAGCCCGGGGGCCCCCGCCGGAAGGCTCGTTCTCTCCCCAGATGTGCGACACCGTTGCAAACTCGCCAGGACTGTGACAGTAAGGACCCAAAAATCCCACCAACCCTAAATTACAGGGAGGGTGGGTGGGCCACGCCTTGCTGGTTCTCGCCGCCGGGAAGGGCGCGGACCGGGGAAGGCGTCTAGATATACCCAGGCTCCTCCCGCCTTTTTCGGGGGGAGCCAATCATTGCACCCGGTTCTGCAGCTTGCCAGCAGGCCATGCATGCCCCTTATCTTGCTGCGTTGCTCACCACGGCAGCAATGGCTGCCCCTGGTTATTCAGGTGCATCTTATTTTGCTGCTCCCCTGAGCCACATATAGGGAATGAGAGCCATATTTTGCACAAGGAACATATGTTACACAGGTCTCCCTAGATGCAAGATGTATATTCTGTTTATCAGCTTCTAAAATCATGCTTCACTTGATGTCTGCCTCACAGGCACTTCCCAAAAGTGTAAACACATGAAATAAGTAGTTCATACATTCAAAGAAATGGAAAAAGGGAAATCCCTCTTTTCTTATCTCTGTACTGTAATATCTCTTCATTTGTGCACAGGGAGTGTAGTGATGAGGGAAAAGAAAAACAACCAGATATCTGTCTTTCACATGTGATGGGAAAAGAAGTGAACCCTTTCAGACTACAAAGGGAAGTAAAATATCCAAATATTACTATTTTTCAGCAATCTAAATTCTAACTTCTTTGCCTATCATTTGGAAGAACTCTGCTTCCTGTACCACAATAGTTATTGCATTACTAAAACACTTTCTTTTAACAAACTCCCGCTTTCCAGTGACTAGGCTGACAGAGTTTTGTAAGGAATTATAATGAGCACTGGAAAAACAAAATGAAAATAATAAAAAATATTTTTACACTGATAAGACCCACAGCTACTAATTATGAAAAAATGCCCGTCTCAGGAAGTCAACAGGTTGCCAAACTTTGTGACAGTTTTCTGAGAAATGGTTTCTTTTTAATGATTACAAATACAATTGTGGTTTTAAGCCCTTTTATGTAAACTGAAAGGAAACAAACACAATGAGGCAAAAATAACCTCCTGAGGTTTTTTGTGATGGTTTTTAATACATAAGTCCATTTGCAGTTTTTGTATAAAAGGTGTGATGTAAACTAATGTCTGCATGGGTTCTATAATTACTGTTTGCCTTATGTACACAGATGCAAAGGAATAGCTCTACAAGCAACCAGTGTAATTTTCCCATGAGAAGTTGAAACAGCACATCCATTAATGTGGCTATTATCCCACATTCCATTCTTCTTTGTCTATAAAAGATATTTTAAATACAGACCAAACAAATTAAATATGTATCCTCCTCCTACTCATTGAGAATTGGCTGTTATAAATCAAAAGAGTTTAGTTTAAGCCATTTTCAGATCTCTGTAGACCCACCATGACTTTTCCTATGCATTTTTAAAGGCACAACCATTAAAATAAGTTATGTCACACATCTTTCCTATGGTTCATGTTTGCAATTCAAGACATCAAAATGTAATACAAACAAAATAACTCCCTCCTCCCTGATGCCTTCCTCTTTTAACTGCCCTGGAAACAAAATGGCCTTGCACCACCTGAACATTTCTAAAGACAGGATCTCTGAGAAGTTAAGAGGAGCACCATTGTTGGAATTTTTCAGCTGGTGCACAAGGCCCTTTTACTCCACAATCTGGAAGCTGCAATGGAAAAGGCACAGGTTCTGGCTGATGCCAGGCAAGCTACCTTAAGTGGGAGAACAGCCAGTAAATAGCAAACTGAGGACATAGTTGGCATATGAAGACATATAGGAGGCAATGGCCCTTTAGATATGTCAGTTGGCACCTTTTTAAGGCACCTTGCATTGAACCTAGAAACAAACTGGCAGCCAAGATATTAATTTTAAACCAGCAAGATATATTCCTGCCACCTAGTAGTTGGGCTGCCACATGGTTTGTCTTCAATGTAAAACATATTAAACTATCCCAACTATGGGTCATATCAGCTGAGCCTAATGAGACAGTTGGCAATTCAGATGCAACAGAAAGAGGGCATTCCTTTCTGCTACACTAACTTGCTTTTCAAACAACAGAGTTGGCTAGATAAATATCCTCTCCCCCAGTGCTTTGAATTTTCTCTGTAAATGTCTGCTCCACCGCATCCACTACAAGTGAGTCCAGTCCCTGAAGAGTGGGTCCAGAGAAGGGCAACCACGATAGTAAAAGGCCAAAACCCATGCACTACAAGGAAAGACAGGAGGCTGGGTATGTTTAGTCTGGAAAAGAGAAAGTTAAAGGATGACACGATAGCCATGTTTAAATGTTTGAAGGGATGTCATATTGAAGATGAAGCAAGCTTGTTTTCTGCTGATCCAGAGATTTGAACATGGAGTAATGGGCTCAATATACAAAAAGAGAGAGAGAGATTTCATCTAAACATTCGGAAGAATTTTCTGATGGTAAAGGGGTGTTCAACAGTGAAATATGTTTCAGAATGTAATGGAGTCACCTTCTTTGGAGATTTTTAAACAGAGGCTGGATAGGCATCTATAGAGAGTACTTTGATTGTATGTTCCTGCATAGCAGGGGGTTGGACTTGATAGCCCATATGGTCTCTTCCCACTCAATGATTCTGTATTAGCCACTGTTCTAAAGAGGACTAAGAATCACAGTTATAGAAGGAAGGTGGAGCAGATAATTTTAATTACTGAATCACTTCGAGACTAGACTATTGTAACTCACTCTACGCTGGCCTACCTTTGGCTTTGATGCAGAAAGTTAAACTTGTTGAGAATGCAGCCACTAGGCTGCTTACTGGGGCAGCCAGTCCGGTCCTTAAAGAGCTGCACTGGCTGCCAGTTGAGTTCCGGGTCATTTTCAAAGTTTTGGTGCTGACCTTTAAGGCCGAGAGCTGTGTTGGACCTACATATCTTTGAGACTGCATCTCCCCATACTGCCCTCAAAGACCCCTCCATTCTTCGAAGGGAAATCTTCTGATGGTTCCTGGCCCAAAAGATATCCATCTGGCTTCGACGAGAGCCAGGGTTTTTATGACCCTGGCTCCAGCCTGGTGGAACAAGCTACTGAGTGATGTCAGAGCCCTGTGGGAGTTGTTGCAATTCTGCAGGGCCTGCAAGACGTGGCTGTTCCACCAGGCCTTTCCCACCTAGCCAGCCAGATCAAATGGGATTAGATCATCTTCTTTCGACCTCCAGGGGAGAGAGGGTGGAAAGAGGTGATTGTGGGGATTATTAATTTTTATTTATTAGCTACTGCCATCAGTTTCTGACACCTCCCAACTGTTTTGTATTGTTTAATATTGGACTGTTGTTTTTACTGTAATGATTTTAACGAGTGTATAATTGCTCTTATATTGTGACCTGCCCTGAGCCCTGTGGGGATAGAGCGGGATATAAATCCAATTAATTAATTAATAACATTTACTTAATATGCTGAGAGTTCAAAAGTGTTTGGATAAGTTATCAAAGTAATCCAACTACATGCCTGATAGATAGCTCAACTCTTATTGCCATATTGCAGATGGATGCCAGAGCTCTGTGTGTGTGCGTGTGTGCACGCACATGTGCATGTTTGTATGACAGAGAAATTCTTAAAGCTACTTGTATAAATATTAAATTTTGTGTAGCTGAAGAACTGCAATAAGATGCTTAAACGTTATCATCAAGATCCATGCGAAAAATCAATCGACAGTCTCCCATACTCATAGGTTGACCAGCTTTGCAATCTGCTATAGCAACTTGATAAGTAAAGGGCTAGAACTGGAAACCTTCAAATCTGGGGGCTGCCACCATGTTGGGCACATCGCCAGGGCTGCAGATAAGGTAGTTCCCTAAATAGTGATTGTAAGCCCACTGTGAGTCCATTCAAGCCTCCTCTCCTGAAAACACTAATATTTTTTAACCAGTCTATTGTGTGTGACTCCCAGCTACTTGTTCAGTGGCTGCTTGAGGCACAGGTGATAATGTTATTCTCCAAGCTGTGAAAATCTTCACCTGCTGATTCCAGCATCTAAAGCCACTTGAAGGCCCAAGAGGGATAGTAAGCTTCCTCACCCCCACCCCCAGCAATTTGGTCATGGTTTTTGGGGGGTCCCAAACCTATATAGAGATAAATTTTATGTTCATCTAGTTAGGATGCAATTAATTTTCATTTCCCTGATGCACCTTATTTTACTGTTCACAGGGTACCACAGACATAGCTAATTAATTTAAAGCTGCATGTTGCCTATGCTTACATCTCTCACACACAGTGGTTCTCAGCATGAGCTATACTGTATTCTGGGTAACTGAACACAAACAAGCACATGCTATGCAGCTGTCTCCATGATCAACTATAATTGTAGCTTAGATACATTTTAATTTATCCTTAGAGTTTGAAGGATCAGATTGTTATTACTAAATGTCAATAATCATCCTTTGCACTGCATGCATTCAACCCAATGAATAAATAATAATTCCTTTCCAATGGTTGTGAACATCCAAGGAATAATTTCCCTTAGAATTCATGTTAGGAGAAAAGCCTATCAGCACAGATCAGTACTTTTTGTTGTTGCTGTTTTCAGATTCTCTCTTATCATGCATTTTGTTTTCTTCATTCTGTTGTTAATATTTAAAACACTATTTTTTTACATAAAGTGACACCATCACCACAATAATATTGCTTACATTTAAAACATGAGAACAAATGTACAAAAAAAACCCCTTGAACAATAACCAGCAGATATGGGATTAAAATGCACAGGACCCCATAAAGTGATCTAACTTGCTGGGTGACATTGGACCATTCTCTCTCTCTCTCTCTCTCTCTCTCTCTCTCTCTCTCACACACACACACACACACACACACACACACACACACACACACACACACACACACACACACCCCTTTAGTATTGCACTGTAAGTTGGTTGGCAAATACCCTTGAATGGAGGTTCCTCCTCTTTTTGTACCATTTTGAATAGGACAAAAGGGCATAAGTCTGCTTCCACACAGGTCACTCAGAGCAGGGCCTTTTCAGTATTGGCACTGCAGTTATAGAATGTCTCCACTAGGAGCTCAATCAGGCAGCTTTTCTATTATAAATTAGAAAACAAGCAAAACTTTTAAAATTCGCTTTAAGGAAAACCTGCTTTTGCTTAGCAGCTAAATATTTTTATGTATTGTTGTATACTAAAGGTTTTTGACCTTAAATGGAGTGAACTTATTGTTGTACACAGCTTTGAGTAGAAAGGTGGTGAAGAAATTACAGAAACAAAAATAAAATAGTGTCATGCCTGTTAATGGCTTATTCTGCACAACACAAATAAAATGTCCTGCAAACATTTTTTAAAAGAACTGTTTTGGCTTTTTTTTCTCCTGCACAGCACAAGAAAATAGTTTCACACACACACACAGCCCCCAGTTAGAGCTCTCATTTTCATTTCTGCCACCACTCACACACATAATTTTCTGCTATTTCGGGATCCCTCGTGCCACCAGCAATTTGCAGAAGGTTTCCATGGAGGTTTCCTCTGCTTGCAGGTCATCCACCCGCAATTTCTGTCTAAAATACATGAATAAGGTTAGTTTTCACTGCTAATTTGGCACTTGTGTTATTTTTTCCTTTTTTGTTTTTTCTGTTGTTGCTTTGAGGGAGGTGTCTTCGAAGCTACAAATACTCAAAATATTCTTTTATCATGTTGTCATAGTGTTACCCACTGCTGAAGTAGCAGCCAAGTATCCCTAGGCAAGGGATCCATCCAAAATCCAAGTGCAAACACTGGGCAGCAGCGATAACCCGGCCCAGACAGGAGCGACAGTTTTCTCAATGGAGAAATCAATGGCAGACTCAAGAATCTTTAAAGTAAAAACTTTTACTGTAAGGTCCAGGCAAAAACCACGCTTCCCAGGACAGCGCACAAGAGTATTACAGGGTTACAAAACCTGGGCAAGGCAAAAGGAAGACCAATCAAATCACAAGTCCAAACAATGGGGGGGGGGGTGTTTCAGGTGACAACATAGTAGTTTGAAATCCATGAATGAAAGCTAACTCTCACGACAGGATGCTGTCTCCATATTTCGCACCAGCAGGAGAATCTAAAGATGAAGACTCTTATCAGGGTGCAGAAGGTGAGTTTCCGGGGAGAACAAAAGGTGGAATCCTGAGGTGGGCATACCCCACAACCTGGGGCACCCACCTTGACCATTTATGCAGCTCACACAAAGGTGGACACTTGGTGTTTCCTGGGTGGGTATGATGACAGAGCAGAGAGTCCATCACCAGGCTTCAAAGACCCCTCTTTTAAAACAAAAAAAGGAAAAACAACACGTGTACCAAATCAGCAGTAAAAACTAACTTTACTCGTGTGCTTTCTAGATGGAAATTATGGGCAGATGAGCTGCAAGCAGAGGAAACTTTTGTGGGAACCTACTGTAAATGGGAAACAGCATGGAGAATCATGCAGCAGCAGAAAATGGCTGGTGTGAGCTGTGGTGAAAATGAAAGTAAGAGCTCCTAAACAGGGGAGGAGTAAAACATTTCCTGCTCTCCGCACAGTAAGCAGGAAATGTTTTCAAAGCGTCTTCAGGGGAAAAGGTGAGAGTTTAGCATTTTTGAAATAGAACACTTGGAAGAAAAATAAAACATCTTCCAAATTTTTGAGGAGAATTTGTGTGCAGAATTCCACCACAATTTTTTTTATCATCCTGAAGATATTTGATTTGTGTTGTGCAGAATGAGCCAATCTCTCCTCAATAATGCATGCAGATTTTACATTCCATTTTTTTCATATATATTCCTTCATGGGTGGGTGGGAGGGAGGAAGGGAGGGAGGGAGGGAGGAAGGAAGGAAGGGAGGGAGGGAGGGAGGGAGGGAGGGAGGGAGGGAGGGAGGAAGGAAGGAAGGAAGGAAGGAAGGAAGGAAGGAAGGAAGGAAGGAAGGAAGGAAGGAAGGAAGGAAGGAAGGAAGGAAGGAAGGAAGGAAGGAAGGAAGGAAGGAAGGAAGGAAGGAAGGAAGGAAGGAAGGAAGGAAGGAAACTGTTGATTTGTTTCAGAAAATAGTACACTTCCCTTCCTCGCACAGTGACATTCCACCAAACTTAGTTGCAAAAATATATTCTTGACAATCTCAGAATGATAATTTCTGTAATTAAAAACTGAAACAAATATATTTTAAATTAAAACCTCACTATGATGTGCCTCTCTTTGCCAAATGTCATTCATAGGACATGAGGTAAGAGATCATAAATATACTCCAGATGTTTTTGGTCTCAGTTGAAGGGTGATTTATTTTAAACTTATCTGTAAGATTCTCCACTTTCCACACACAATCTATGAACTGGAATTAAGTGCCAGCTAAGAATAGACGCCTCTGTGTGCACTTCTCTGACAGGATCTGAACATGTTAATATTTAGGAATAATCATATATACAGAGATGCTTGATGATATTTTCCAGAATAGAAAACACTATACAGCAGCAAAAAATTCCATGTGGATTTTATGGATAAGCATTTTAATTGCACAATATACTCATTTTACTTTAGTAAACTGTGAAGCTTAGCAGTAAGAATAGTCTCTTAAAATATGTAAAGGATAAGCAGTTCTTGTGCAGCTCCTGTCTCTTTTTGGCAGACACAAAATGCTATATAGAAACTCAGCAGGCAAGCTGGAATTTTAATAGTTTCATAGCAGCAAGGCAGGAGCAAAGCAGGCAGACATTGCTTCTCTTACTCAATAATTATTTAATTTTTCAAATAAGGCTTTGGAAAAACCAAATGTAACTTGTTTACAATGCCTGTTTCCTCTCAAGACCAGTCTTCATAGGATTACATTGATGATCTGTTAACAATTCTATGGTAGTTAGTTGAGTAGCCTCTGCTCATATTCACACACAATTTAATAGCTTATTTATACTTTGGGGTCTTTGAGTAGATATTCATAACAAAATTAATTCCATTTAGGATATGCTTGCTTCTGCACAGCTGGCTGCTTTTATCAGGTGGTGATACTGGACATGCACAGATTTACTGGAGCAAAATACAGTTTTCAGAAGGCAAAACAAAAATCACTAGAAACAATGGGTCTCACCTATCTGACAACGTGACTGTTGTGGGGAGGGTAAGGAAAGGTGATTGTGTGCTGCTTTGAGATTCAAGTTAGAGAAAAGTGGGGTATAAAAACCTACTCTTCTTCTAGTAAAAAGACAAACAATATTACCCATAATCTGTTCATTTTCAGCTCTTTCTCCAAAAATGCCAGTCATAAATGTATTGCCAAGTTTACCAAACAACAAGGCCTCAGGATCATAAGTCATTTGCTTTATAATAAAAAATTAGGTCCACCTCTGGTATGAAGGCAGTGTGTTATAGGTTATTTCATAAGTGCTATAGAGAAAACTTGTTAAAAACGGAGATAGGACCTGGTTGGAGGGCACTTAGAATTGCTACAATTTTTACAGCAGAAGGAGACCCTAGCTTACAACAGTTAGGTTCCAAGGGCAACATTATATGCAGATAGGTTTAAAAGAAATATAAAAACAAGACCAGGGCCATTAATTTTATTAGGATGCATTTATGTTGTTGTTATGTCTGGAGAAGGATGATGAAGACAATAAAGGAAAAGTTGGAGGGTTTGCCAAGATGATTTCAGAAAAGAGATATATGTTCAGTACTAGAGAATCCACAAATTAGATTGGCAGGAATAACAGGATACCCATACCTGTGGGAAACCTTTCCACAGATGCCAGCCTAGGGTTGTTTTGGAGGATTTTAGGCAAGTGCAGTCCTACAATTCTCATTGCCTGCTGCGACTAAGAAGTTTAAACTTCTCATCTCTGCTATATCAATTCAAAAATTCCCCTTCAATTTCCCAGTTCTTTATTTTCACTTAGCCCTGGATTTTCTTCCTCATAAAAGGTGCACATTTCTCCACACTATTGCTACTATTGGTGAATAAATAAGTGTTATGAATTATATGTATGTTATACACATAAATCATGTATGCTATATACAGAAATAACTGTATAAATCACATACAAAAAAGCATACAACTTGCATAATACAAACAAATCTACCAAAACAACAGTGAAAAAGCAGAGTGCTGACAAAAAAAAAGTGTTGTCACAAATATTAAAAATGTAATAGAAATGTATGCTTGTCTCTGGCTATGACAAACAATGAGCACAAGGTAATTTATGCCATTTGTGGTCTGAGTAGAGAAGCCCTTTTTTGCCAGATATATCCAATCTGCCACACTATGGCCAAATGATACCATCTACCGTGTCATGTCTGGCATGTTTCATTAAATCCCATCATAACTTCTGGAAGGTCTTTTTGTCATGTAATTTAATTGCCTGCTATTACATTCCTCTCCATTTTGATTTTCTCACTCTTTCTTCCTTTATGTTATCTTCCCATCCCAGTTCTGCTTTGGAGCTTATGCTCCTGTGCTATTTACATCAATGACACTGACACCAATCCATCTATGATGACAGCTGACCCTAGAATACCTTTTGTTTCAATTCTTTTCAACAAACAGTGCACAAAGAGGAAGGAAATCTACAGAATTACAGGAAGTGCATTCCTTGTCCTTCTGGGAACCAATATTTTCAAGTGTCAGCCATGATTAGCTGTGTGGTGGCTCTAGCATGAAGAGGTATCTGAAATTTTCAGAATAAAGATAAGGGAGTGGTTTCTGTTCAAACCAAAATGTTTTAATCCCACTTTTAATTTGAACCGAAAGTTCTTCCTATTTGCAAAGTATGTGGATCCTTGAAGCCTCAAATCCAAGTACATCTCAAGTTTGCATGTGCATCCAAGTGTGCACTGTACTGAAACCAGTACCAATATGGAGAGATAATATTCAGAGCTGAATATGCATTTGGATGCATAACTTTTTTTAACCTGACCATGGAAATTATGAGCACTTAGGATGTAGAGAGTCAGCAAGGTATCGTGATTGAGAGGGGTGGCTTGTGTCAAGGACTTTCTCTGAGAATTTAGTTTATGTGCATTTAGTTTGTGTGTTCAAATTGCTTGCATTGTCAGTGATAAGCACTATGAGTGTGTGATTTCTATACTGTGTGCATGAGCAGTGGCATATCTGCCCGGGGATGTGGGTACCCCTTGTCCCCAGGCACCACTAATCTGATCACATGGGGAAGCGCAAAATTGCCCCCACCCCACATGACTAGGTCCAGTGCAAAGATGATGAGACAGCAGGAAGTCCTGATGCTTCGTTGTCTTTGGCTCCCTCGGCCCCACCCACATCATCATTGACATGGGCAGGGCCAAGGGTGCCCAAGGATTCTGCCCCCACCCCTGGGCTCCCAGCATGAGAGAGTATTCCTGCGCAGATACACTGTGATATTTTGTCCTATTGACTGGGAGGACCCTTAGCATGAAGGATACAATCCTGAAATTCAGTTGGTTTGTGATAAGGAACAAACAGAGGGAGAAATGCTGTGTGTATTTCATTTCCCACAAAAGGAGGAAGCTTTTTCCTATTTGATTGACATTCAGGAAAAAATATTCCAACTGGGAGAGAAGGTACAAAGATTTAAAATTTCATCCCATGAACTAAACATGAGTATGAATAATATTTGTGTGCTTACCCCTGATACATTTATGTATGTATGTATGTATGTATGTATGTATGTATGTATGTATGTATGTATGTATGTATTTATTTATTTATTTATTTATTTATTGTTTGGTTTGGTTTGGTTTGGTTTGGTTTGGTTTGGTTTGGTTTGGTTTGGTTTGGTTTGGTTTGGTTTGGTAAACTGCCCTACCCCCGAAGGGCTCAGGGCAGTGTACAAACATGTACAAACACAGGGTACAAACATACCCAGAAGGCCACTTCTACCTGCAGATTTCTTTGGTTGAGATCATGGAGTAGTGGTGAGGTGGAAGGGTACAAGGAAAAATTTCCTCCATCTCCTTCAATATTGTCTGTAGCAGAATGTAGCAAAAATAAATCTGTTATGAAAAAGTACAGAGACTACAAAAAGTTGGTCTATACTTGTGCACAATAGTTTGCATGAAACTTATAATCATTTATGTTAGAAAATGAAAAATTTCCATTCAAATTATACTAATAACCACCTGAGAGTATATGTAATCATTGCTTCTTTGAAGATGTCTTATTAAGCAGCATGAGCTAAGTAGAACTGCATATTTGCAGGGACTGATTGACTGTAAAAAGATTTGACTTGAATCATTCATGCTGTCTGAGTGATTATAATTGTCCAGATTCATCTGCAAAAATAGAAAGGTCATATAAATGGTTCCCCTTTAAGAAATACATTCTGTCTTGCGGGTGTGGATAAAAGTCCATATAGATGCCTTCTCTCTCTCTCTCTCTCTCTCTCTCTCTCTCTCTCTCTCTCTCTCTCACACACACACACACACACACACACACACACACACACACACCATTTCTACATAGATCATTTTTGGATTTCCAGATGTTTTGTGAGACAAGTGTAGCCTTTTTACCTATGACTTGTGATGCTAATATAAAAGCACAAGTATCTTACTGAAAACATGTTTATGCCATATTTCCACCAAATCAGGGTCCACAAGGCAGCAAACAAAAAACTCCTGAAATATCTGAACAATTAAAATACAGTTAAAATATAAAATTCAATTAAAAACACATAATCAACACTAGAAAGAGAGCCACAAACTATTATTGGGGCTTTGCCAGATGAAACAAAGAAGTCTTCACCTGCCAGTGAGAGGCATTAATAAAGGGAGATCGCTGAATCGACCAAGGGAAGGAGTTCCAAAATCTGTTTCTGTTACAGAGAAAGCTCTTTCTTGGGTTGAAGTCGGCCCTCAGGGGTCGCAAGGAAGAGGTGAGATGCGGTGATATCATCCAGTGGAGAGAGCCAGCAGCAGGAAGCGTGATCCGTGGATCTGGCAACTCTGCTAGTCCCTGGCACCTTTTATTAGGGTTTACGATAGGGGTGTGTATGGGAGGCAGGAGAGCGGGAGAGTGGGAGAATATCATATGATACATGACATCATGGGGTTGCCTACGTGCGGGAGGAAACGTTCGCGTTTGGGTCTAATCCATACCTGGGGGCAAGCGCCCCTTTGTCCCTTTGTCTGGGACACCTGGTGACCGTGAGTCAGGAAGTTCATGTCTCTCTGAGGTTCTGCTGGGTTCATGGGGCCCATCCCTACATTGGGTCAGCACTAATCTAGCCTCAGATGGTAGAGAGAGGGCCTCCAAGAATGACCGGATTAAGTAGGTAGTTTCATACAGGAAAAGACAATAATTAAACCATGTTTGTCTCAGGCTATACAGAGCTTTAAAGGTCAATACCAGCACTTTGAAATGAACCCAGAAGCCAGTGTTGGTGGAACAAGATTGGAGTGATATTGTTCATACAACCCACTCCAGTTAACATTCCAGCTTTCAGATAGTCTTCAAGAGCAGCCCTAGGTATAGTGTATTGCAGTAATCTAATCCATATGTTACAAGGGCATGCATCACAGTAGCTAGATCTTTTCTGCCAAGGAAGGGCCACAGCTGGTTCGCCAGCCAAAATTGCTAAAAGTATTGAAAAAGCATTTTCAATACATTTACCATAGCCCCAAAAGGGGATAACTAAATAAAATATAAGAATGTTCTGATTCAAAAACAGTTGGTTGGATTCAATTAATTATGAACAGAAGGAAAATAGCTCTAGTGATATGTTACCCATGACCTCATGTAAATGTATAAACAGTGCTACAAAAGGTAGATTCTGTATCCTGACTCATGTTTTCCACTTGCAGAAGAGTTCCAGAAAGATCTTGCACTAACTGAAGCACACTTGGTTACTGTTCAGATAGAGATGGAAATGTCCACCCCCCTCCAGGGTTACACAATGCTGTGTCCTTCTAATGGTTTATGACTAGGCTAGATAAGGAAAATAATCTGTTGAAGAACAATTCCATACAGATCAGCAATTACAATTATAAGACAGACTGTTATATCACAGTTCCATAAATTTATAGTCATGCAGCCCATGTGTATAGCATATGTATGGAACAATGTTTTGAAAAGATGTGTTGAATCTTGGACAATATAAATCAAAATACAAGAATCTGCTAAAAGCCTTTCAAAGTGAGTCTTCAGTCTAACAATCTATAATACAAACATATTGATGCAGTAATCAGATTCTATACAATAAATAGAATTAGCAAACATTCAAAAAGTATGCTGTTATTAAATATCACATACCACTAGAGACTCAAGGCTTTAAAAAAAGCAAAATAATCCTTCAGCAGGAAAGCTCAGTATCACTGTAGCATACTAAAAGGCATTCAAAGAAGAATCAGAATGCTAAGTTTTTAACAAGGTGCTAATCGTTTATATCTGAACCAAATATGAGAAGCACTGTGAACTATATCATTATTCCTTAAGTTGGTAATTATCAGCTATACCTGTTACATGACAGAATTGGTATTATTATAATAAACTTGATAATTAAAGACAGTTTTACAACAACAACAAAAAGTCTAATTGTGATATAATGGTCTGCCTTATTGTGATTCTTGATCTGTATGGAATTGTGCTTCAACAGATTGTTTTCTATTATGACTGGATGGTTATGAATAAAAATCCAATTAAATCTTTACACTATAAGAGTTTGTTTGTTACTTCTTCAAGTAAGTTGCTAAATTCTATAGCCCGCACACAATATTCTTTTGTTTTGTGCTGCTTCTAACAGTGGTGCCTTCTTATTTTTGCCTAGGCTGGAAAAGGACCATTATCTCCAGCTTGGGTCGATTTAGACACAGTAAATAGTCTTGAACGATGTAGGCTTGAGCTGAGTATTTGAGGACAAATATTTTCTGTTGGGCAGTGGTGGAATTCAAATAATTTAACAACTGGTTGTTTACAAGCACCATTTTAACAACTGGTTCTGCCGAAGTGGTGCGAACCTGCTGAATCCGATCATTGCTTTTGGGGTCTGGAAGGTCAAATTGTCTTCAGACTTTCTTTCCCCAAAGGCCTCTCTGTTTCACATTCTTTTGGCAGTGGTGATGTGGGGGTCTGCCTTCCCAGGGCTGCTGAGGGGGCCCAATGCCGTCCCACCTATCCCTTCAAGAGTGTTGGAACTCTCGTCCACACGCTTGGTTGTAACTACGCGTTGTAAATTGGCCAGTTCCTGGAGCTACAGCTTGGTAACGAGCTAGCTGTCCCTGACACCCATCCCTCCTCGCTCTGTTTTCCACTGACCCTCCCTCCTACCAACTGTCCCTGGGAGGTCTGTCCTCTGTCCAGTCTTGGGCCCCAAAAGATCACCTGAGGTGCCCCCTTTCTTGCCACCCAGTCATTCTTCTCTCCAGTCTCCTCCTTCCTGTCCCAGTATCAGCTCTCCTTTATCACTTTCCACCTCCATTCTCCCCTTTCCTCTCCTCTCCTTCCACTTCCCCTGGGCTCTCCCCCTCTTATCCTTTTCCATCAAGTCTTCTACTCCCCTCCACAAATCCCGGAGTGATTCCCTCCTCCCGTCCCTCCTCCCAGCAGGCCTCCTTCAGCTCAGCCCCACCCCCAAAGGGAAGCGCTGGGGTGCAGTGCAGCTGCCTGAGCTCAGGACGCTCCAGAGCGTTGGACACCCATGTCAGTCGGCTGGCCGGCTTCACCATCATCGTCCCGGCTGGCCATGTCTCTGCTGCTCTCTCCTCCTCTGGCCCCACACTGGCCACTCGTTCCCCTCCACGCCCCAGCAGGTGAGTTCTAGGTCTGGGGGCCCTGCTCTCGATGACTGGGGTGCAGGGAATGTCCAGGGTTGTGGGCAAGGCAGGGTCTAGCTTGCCCCAGACATGTGACTATCCAGTTTAGCTATTGTACTTATAGTGTTTTCTTTTTTAAAAAACTATAATGCTTCGGTCCTGGAAATAGTAATATCACTACACATAGCCAACTACTATGTGATGACATCACAAGGCCAAATAAAGTCATATGTTAGGTTCATTCATGGTACAATCATGTGACCATGGCCCTTTCCCCACTCACCTTTGTCCGAGGGTTGATGCGCACAATTCCCAGCGCACGCAATTCCTGGTGCGCGCCCCGGCTTCAAAAGGCGCTATTTCAAAAGGCGCCAGGAATTACACGCGCTGAGGGGGCGCAAGAGAGGCAGCGTCTGGGCGACTGCATTCTCGCCGCCCCTGAAGTGGGGAGTGCAGCTGCTTGAGGAGAGTAGCGCTACTTGAGGAGAGTAGCGCGGGGCTTAAGGTAAGTGGGGAAAGGGCCCATATCTCATTGAGCTTGAAGTGGGTGGGAGCAGGAAAAAGAAACGTTTTGGCTGCCAATGCTATATTTCTCCTGCACTATGCAGGAGAAAAAAACCAAAACAGTTCTTTTTGGAACATCTGCAAGATGTTTTAATGCCTTTTTACAGGACAGACCAATGACTTGGAGTCCAGCATTTGTTTGGGGGAAACAAGACCAATGATGCCTAGACCTTTACCTAGTTGTCTACAGGACTCAGGTCTTCGGGTTGCTCCTGAATGTCCCATAATATCACAACAATAAATTAGCTCCAAGGTCCTTAAAAATATGAAAAGAATTATTAGATTTCAGTAGAGGGGAGCGAGGGGAATCTGCGCCCGTGGGGGCACGCACCCTGCACCCCTGCTGCAGTGCCACCTGCTCCCGCCCTGTCCCAGAAAGCCCCAAAATGCCCCCACCATGCCCCCTCCAAGGCCCAGCCACACCTCCACTGCAGCTCCGCCCAGGGCATCACACCACCCTGCCCCATGGGCGCTACACTACAGGATTTCAGAACAAAAATGGGTAAAGAAGAATTGAGGGAATTGCTTATAACAACCCTATTGTGATTTTTTTTCGCCCTAAGTACAGCTCAGCCCTCACAATTCTCCCTCACACTAAGTCTCAGGGCTTTAATTTTTCTTCAAGCTCTACAGATTAATACATTCACTGTATAACCCAAACTATCTCTGTGATTAATCTTCTTTACATAGTTCTAGCTTATTGTTTACCTGCTTCCTTCAGGTCATAACGCCCCCCCCACACACACACACACACACCCAATGGAATTAAATGGGTGTTTAGAGAAAAAAGAGCAGACAAGCTGAATTCCTGTCTTGCTATATTGGTTCTGTATGATTTCTGAGTTTTGGCAGCTCCATTAAAATTTCCACTTCACATACCAAGGGAAATGTCACAAGCAATTATGCTTTGTTTCATGCATAAGATTTTGTTCTTTAAAAATTCCAGAAACGATGTGATATTTTTAGTTACATCCAGTTGTAATTCCACAACTGCCCCCAAAGTAATCATTATTATAAATCTTGGTGCTCTGTGTTATTCTTTCAAATTAGCCTCTTATTTCTTGGCTGTATCAAGTTGTACTTGCATTGATTTCATGAAGCCTGCACAAGATGGAATTTTTAAAATATATAGATATGTAGTAGATCATGCCTCATTAGGTATCTTAAATTTTGTATTGTTGAAGGCTTTCAAGGCTGGAGTCACTGGGGTGTTGTATGGTTTCCAGGCTGTACAGCCATGTTCTAGTAGCATTTTCTCCTGACGTTTCATCTGCATCTGTGGCTGGCATCTTCAGAGGATCTGATGGTAGTAAAGCAAGTAGAATATATATACCTTCGAAATGTCCAGGGTGGGAGAAAAAACCATTTGCCTGTTTTAACAAGTGTAAAGGATGCAATTTTGTTTATTATTTTAAGATTGGCAACTGATTAAATGTGTTTTGTCAGATTAAATAGTTGCATATTACCTCAAACCTCAATATGGCCAATTTTTTGAGATACTCAAGGAACAGTTTAACAATTTAAAAAATACCAATAATTTATATTACTTCAGAATCCAAAATTACATTGCATACTTTCATGACCCAATGATGTTAAAAAAGAATAATGCTTCCTGACCATTAAAACTACCATGACTGGGATCCAAATGTTCTCCCTAGTATATCAATTGTACGCAACCACAATGGAAAGTCAGTTCAAACATGCTACTCTACCCAATTGCATTGAATGGGTATAATCCAGGAGAACTGTACCATATTACACTGAAGACTATGGATTTCAGTTCTTCTAATCAAAAATATATAAACAAATGGTCACCTGATATGTCATAAAATGTAATGCATTTCACAAAGCTTTAACATGACAGAACAGGGAGCAACCATTTGGTTGAAATTTCTTACCTTAGCTATTTTGAGAGTTGAACTAGGGTTGTAGGTTAAGAGAACTGTGTATACATCATTTATAGTCCACCTTTTTCACTAAGAAGGAACTTTTTGTTTTACTGCCTCGCATTTCTTCATAGTTAACTCAGCTATTCTAAAAACTTCCATGGAGTTTATGTTCACAGGGCATGTTTGGAACAGCAATATGTAAACTGACATGACTATTTGGAGAGGCACAATTGCCCAGCTGCAATTTGTGAAAGTTCAGCCAGAAGTGACTTTTTTATCTTTATCATCATCATTACCACCACCACCACCACCACCATCATTATTATTATTTATTATTATTATATACCACCCTCCCCCAGCGGTATATCATCATGTATTTATTTAAAAGATTTATATCCCACATTTTCCAAAACCTGCCCAAAATGTCTAACAGCATTAGACAATAATCCTGTTTAAAATTAAAATACTGTAGAACAATTAAAATAATTTAAAACTCAGCAGCAAAACTAATCCTAAGCATTTTCAAACAGAAATCAATAACAAAACAACAACAGCATAACTCACCACAACAGGGCATAAAATTGACAGGAAGATAAAGGGCAAAAAGATAAATTTTGGTTAAAACTTTGTGCGTAGTCAAATGCTGGTTGTTACATCCTACAGAATGTCTGAGCCTGGCCAGAGAATGTTCCAAGGCAGTTGAACTTTCCCTCCACCCCATTAAGGCAACATTGGTTTTTCCACACGTTATTTTCTTGATATTGTGCCAGTACTGTATGTGGGGGAGGGGGGAGTCTTTTCTGCATGCATTTTGCTCCCTCTCATGGTAACTTAGATCTTTCCTAGTTGCTTCTTCATTTTTTAGGAGCATTTGTAAAGTGTGTCAGTGTCATGAACTCCAAAGGGACTTCACCATGTATAAATTAATACTGTGCAAGATCACAGCCACTGTGGATTATAGTATTATCCCTTCTGGCACACAGTAACACATATCCATCATATGTCCAATCAGAGTGGTATTTTAAGGAAATGTATATTCCTGTACATTATGAGCTCATTCTACCCTCAATCTGAAGCACATCAGGACTGTTGTAATTTTATGCTAAACTTCCACTAAAATAATACAGATTGCCTTTGAAGTGCTAAGAACTATTCTGTGGATTACACAGATAGGTTCTTAGTATTACCCTGAGCTTTATAATATACATAATGACTGAAATGCAACACATGAATCCAGGTCTCAATGGCTGTTGGATAGTAACAGCAACCACTGATTACACCCGTATCTAATTTCCAAAATGTGAATATTTCCTTCTACAGGAGAATGTGACAATGACAAATGATGTGATCTTAGTGAGATGTTAAAATCTGCTAAGCAAAGACCAATTCATGCAATTACATTTGTGCACTGAGAATGTGCAGAATAATTCTGATTTCTTTAGCACATGTCTAGTTCACAGCTCAAGCAGCAATTGCTGCACCCCTACAAAGGTGCTGAACATAAGTTAGGCACAAAAAGTACACAAAACATTGTGAGCTGAAGGATGAATTTCCTTTTAGGAATGTCGGGATGTATGCTGTTGTTCCCATGGAACAGTCATCACGAGCTGCAGTAATTTGTTTCCCTCTAACCATTACACATATTATAAAGCTCAGTATAATTTCAGTTTTCCCTGCTCCGTGAAGCCGCTGTCGACAGGACCTTAGCTGCTGTTAGACCTACTACCTGTCCTCTGGATCCGTGCCCGTCTTGGCTTGTGAAAGCCTGCCGAGCGGAGCTACGGCCCCATCTGTTGAGTATCATCAATAACTCCCTTGAGCAAGGAGTTTTCCCGGATGGGCTGAAGGAGGCAGTGGTCCACCCACTTTTAAAAAGACCATCATTAGATCCTGGAGATCTGACCAATTACCGCCCCATCTCGAATCTTTCGTTTCTGGGGAAGGTAATTGAGAGAGTGGTGCTGGAGCAGCTTCAAGGCTTCCTGGATGACGCATCGGCCTTCGACCCCTTCCAGTCCGGCTTCCGTGCTGGGCATGGGACGGAGACTGTTCTCGTCGCCGTCACAGATATGCTCCGTATGCAGCTTGACCAGGGCGGATCGGCACTGCTGGTATTGTTAGACCTTACCGCAGCGTTTGATGTGGTCGACCATGACCTTTTGGCCCACCGCCTGGCTGCCTCTGGGGTGCGGGGCACTGTCCTTCAATGGATTGTCTCGTTTCTCCAGGGGCGGAATCAGCAAGTGAGGTGCGGGGATGAGGCCTCCCGGAAGTGCCCGCTTTATTGCGGTGTACCCCAGGGGGCATTATTGTCCCCGCTGTTATTTAACATCTACATGTGACCCCTTGCTCAGCTGGTACGGAGTTTTGGGCTGTCCTGTCATCAATATGCGGATGACACTCAGCTCATTCTGTTGATGGAGGGGGGAACAGCCACTGCCCCTGCAGCTCTACAGCATTATTTGGAGGTGGTTGCTGGTTGGTTGCGACAGAACAGGTTAAAACTGAACCCATTGAAGACGGAGGTCCTCTGGCTGGGCCGTGAGGGGGAGAGAGGGATGTTTCAGCCGCCAGTGTGGGAGGGGGTCACATTGGCACCGACCCCCTCCATACGCAACCTGGGGGTCCACCTGGATTCGTCTCTATCAATGGAGACCCAGGTGGCCCAGATAACCCGGGTTGCTTTTTTCCACCTCCATCAGGCCCGGCGGTTGGCCCCCTTCCTCTCCCAGACCGACCTGGCCACAGCGATCCATGCAACATTCATCTCCAGATTAGACTATTGTAACTCGCTCTACGCAGGCCTTCCCTTGCGTTTGATCCGGAAGTTAAAACTGGTCCAAAATGCAGCTGCGCGCTTGCTCACAGGTAATGCCATCTGGGATCATATCCAACCTGTGCTACGCCAGCTGCACTGGCTCCCAGTGGAGTTCTGAATCATCTTCAAGGTGTTGGTGCTGACCTTCAAGGCCTTACGTGGCCTGGGACCTTCGTATCTTCGGGACCGCATCACCCCACATGTCCCAATACTGCCTCTTTGTTCAGCGGAGGCCAATTTACTGGTGGTCCCTGGCCCCTCGATGATACGGCTGGCCTCCATGCGGGCTAGGGCCTTTACAGCCCTGGCCCCAGCCTGGTGGAACGCTCTTCCACCAGCTGTCTGGGCCCTGCGGGACCTCACAGAATTCCGCAGGGCCTGTAAGACGGAGCTGTTCCGCCAGGCCTTTGGAGGTACCAGCCGTTGATGGTGCCCCCCCTCCCGTGGCCTTTACATCCGTGCCTTTGTCATCTCAGGATTTGCTGCCCTTCCCCCCTCAGAAAGAGGGTTTGAAAATGAGAGGGTTGTGAAAATGAGTGTCGGACGCCATCTTACAAATTAACTAAATTATCCTTTTAGTCTTTATTTACTGCTACTTTTAAAGGTTTTAGTTGTTTTTATCTGTATACAATGGTTTTCATGTTGTACACCGCCCAGAACCCTTAGGGGATGGGGCGGTCTAAAAATCTGAAAAATAAATAAATAAATAAATAAATAATACATGGTCAGTACTCCAATGCCTTGTAGAATCATTCAGTCATATTAATTCCATAATTTGGTGATATGAATTATCCATGTTTAGAATAACTAAGCTTTGCCCAAGTCACTAACTTGCAGTTAATGAGAAAGGTAGACTTTCTCCCTGAGAAGATGCTTGCATACTACACAGATCAGTTCTTCCTACAAGCACACTGCAGTTCTTGAACCTGGCTACTTATTTTGATTAGATTTTCTTTTTTTTATCCCATCCTTCTTTCAAAAAAACCTCACAGAGCCACAAATGGTCTCTTCCCCGCCCTTTATCCTCACAGCAATGCTTTGAGGCAAGATGAGATGATGTCTCATCAGGCTGGGTTTGACATGCTAACCACTGCAACACAATGGGCCCCATCATTGCACTCTGCATACCTGTCCAAACAGGAATAGCTGTCTCCTGTAGAAGACTGCTTGGCATTCCTCACCTGTGAAGCAGGTGACTACCTTTTCACTTTCAAAAGTACAAAGGTGGTTTTATTTTTCTGCTATATCCACATGAACAAGAAGCCTCCTTCTTCAACATTTTCCAATGAAATATCATAAAATCATTTTCAGCTGATCATCTGCGCTGAAGAAATCCTTTCATCCTTTGGAAATGTGCTTCTAGATTCTACACAGAAGCTGAAGAGGAGACTGAGTTCTTTGATCAGAGTCACAGTTTCATATTGAAAACATATTGCAGAGTCTCAATGTTAGTCTGTTCTTCAACATCTGGGAAACATTGTTTTTAGACCTGAACCATGCTGGATTGTTGTAAACTGTGATAATTTCTTCTTCTCTGTTTAAATTGACATTTCAAAACAAAAATGAAGCTTGTGTTGATCACGCGTGACAGCATTTAAGCTGCAGGTTAATGCTTTTGGTTAAAATAAGGTTTCCAGCAGCTGACTGGCAACCAGTGGGAGAATTACACTGGGGTAGGGTCTTTTCATAGTACTTTCAAACCCCCTCTCAACAGCTTTGCCTGCACACTGATCATCTGGGCACTGGGGGGAGAATTCTGGAGGGGTGGGTAGGTGATCAGAGATGGATCAACACCATGAAGAAATTTCCAGTGTAACTCATCAGAATGGGGTGTGTGTGTGTAAAAGGATGGTGTCAGCACAACACCCATCTCCTCCACATTTTAATTAAAATGTCCTTCCCACCACGCAGCTGAGAAGCAGTTGGGAAAATCAGCAGGGGAAAAGAGATTTTCCACCTGGTGTCCCTAATTACAATAACTTTTCAATCTTTCAAAGTAATGTATTCTTACAGAAAAAACATTGAATATGTTCAGTGCTATACCCTTTCAGGATAAAGATGACAGGAGATTTGTGAATTCATCTGCTATTTCCTGAACTGTCTTTGTTCTAGAATGCTCCACTAGGATCCTACTGCTTTGGGAACACAACTAGGTAGGCACTTGGACCCATGCAGAGCATTCTAGAACAAAGATTGTCCAGGAAATTATGGATACATTCATAAATCTCTTGTTATTTTTATCCTGAAAAGGGTACAGGAGATTCTTTTAACAGTCCAATGACTATTTCATTATCAATAACAATGGGACATAATCAGTGTCAGGAAAACAAGTATATGTTGATAATAAATACAGTTTTGAAAGAGAGACTATCCAAACTGTGGATTTTAAGAATAACAATGAGGCAGCATTATCAAAACTTCACCTTCTTCAAATTCATATTTCCCATTAGTTATATGAGCAGAACTGCTCAATATTGGAGGATATAAACAGTCTGCAAGAAATTTAAAGTTGCATTTTACTATTGAGGCTTTAGCCTAGCAAGCACCCCATTCTCTGCTAGCAATGGCATTTAATTCAGTGAGGAAATGATTTGCTGTATGAATTTCCCTGCTCACAATACTTGCCCATATTCCAAACTGTTTCACATCCCCTCAAAGACTTCCATCTCAGATCATAAACTGAGCTGCAGACAGACTGCCTGATTCCCCCGCCACATCCACATTATATGGTTACCAAAGTACAGATGAGATTTCCCAAAATTACAACTGATCTCCAATGTCAGAGATCAGTTTCCCTGGGGAAAATGCCAGCTTTGGAGGATGGACTCTACTGAGGCCTCTTCCCTTCCAAAACCCCACTCCCCCTAGGCTTCACTCAGACCACTAGACTCTAGAAGTGGTTACTATAGTTTTTCTGAGTGCCGAGAAGGGGTTACTAAAGCAACCTCCCTGCCCAATAGGGACTGGAGGTGCGTGTGTGCGGCGGCGCCACTGTTTGAATCCCACCACTATCGGAACCTGTTTTTAAAATTTTTGGATCCCACTACTGGCTTCACCCCCAAATCTCTAGGAATTTCCCAGCCAAGAACTCAAGAAAAATAATTTATACATCACCACTCTCTCTTGTAAGTAGTCTCAAAGCAGCTTACAAACCCTTCCCTTCCTCTTCCCACACCTTGTGAGGTAGGTGGGGCTGAGAGAGTTCTGAAGAACTGTAGCTAGCACAAGAAGGTCACCTAGTCTTAACCAGTACACCATGCTGGCTCTCATACCTGCTTGCCCAGTCTGGCAGCAAAGGCTACAACAATTGCAACATTAACAAGGAGGGAAATCAAGTGAAATATTTTGCCATTGTGCATGAAAAAACTCATTGATTTTTCAGCAAAATAGGCTGTTTTACCAAGCTTAATTTTGAATCAGGCTAGGGAGTTCAGCCGTTGCTATTTTCCAGTAACAGGTTTCAGTGCCGAGCAAAAATCTTCATGAACCTGGCTGTCAAAGATCACTGGAACTTTAGTAGTTCACTGTAACATGACTAACTGGCAATTAAAGTGCTCAGGTCTCTCTCTTGGTGTTGGCACAGACAACATCTTTCAAGAGTTTACTACATAATATTCATTGATGCTACCTCTAGGATATCAGTGAGCAGGGCTCCAAAGAGAGAATGTGTATGAACTGGGAGAGATTATTGTCCCTGGAATTATGAGAGGCTCATTCCGCACATGCAGAATAATGCACTTTCAAACTGCTTTCAGTGCTCTTGGAAGCTGTGCGGAATAGCAAAATCCACTTGCAATCAGTTCTGAAAGTGGCTTGAAAACGCATTATTTTGCGTGTGCGGAAGGGGCCAGAGAGAGGAGAACTCTCTTTGCTAACTTCATTTCAGCAAAACTGCTGAATTCAACACATTGCTGAATTTTCTAAACCATTTTTGGTTGAGTTTAGTTACTTCACAGTGCATTTTGTGCTCCAGGGAGTGCTGACAATCTTACATTCCTCAAAGCACAAGGAAAAACTAAAGGCACTCAGAACCGAAGAGAATCCTAAAAACTAGTTTCATCTCATTTCCATCCTAAAGGCAGATTCTGTCAGTTTGTCTGCCTGTCAGTCCATCCATAAGGGAATAATCTCCAATTATTAACAAGTACGATGACCTCAGATGCCCCTGGGGACCCTTGAAGAGCCAGCCCGCATGGCAAATCAGGTCCTGTGGTTGAGGCATTATTTTGCTTTACATCTGCTGGCTGTATGTCCATTGCAGTCCCCAACACAGCTATATATTAATTGCCATGAGAAAATAAATCATTAGTTCTATTTTTAAAAAATCAAGGATTTCTCTTTCCATGGGGGATGGTGGTGGGGGTGGAATAGGCTACAGTTCCAAAGAGACATTTGGTACTTTGGAAGGATAACATATGTTCTGAGCCAGACAAATTCCATCATTCTCCATTGGTCACTATAGCAATGTGCAGGCCTGGGAAACATCAGGGGGGGGTGGGAATGTTTTTTTTCCTGAGATTTATTTTTCATATTTTTCAATAGTACTAAAAAATCTTATATGATATTTTCTCTTTAGAAGAGTGAAATGCTTTTTAAAGATACTGTGGGCCTGTTGTGGACATATATATCTCTTAAATCCTTGAGCTTGTTTGGAGGTTCTAGCAGGGGAGTGTTTTGTTCCCCAAGCAAACTAAAAATCAGGTGCCTTGCACTTGGCCAGAACAGAGTGCAAGATCCACAGACAAATAAGTAACAGTTCAAAAACAGTGTAATAATATTGAAAGCTCCTCCCATGAAGTCTATATAAATAAAGAATATTTTCAATGCTGGAAATGTTTGGATAAGATAAGAAGCATTTATTGTCACTGTGCAGGCACAACGAAATTTACAAGCATTCCCCGATGCCCATTATTTCAGACCGCACATCCCATCCTCACATTCCCCTTCTCCCACCCACCCCTGCACAGCCCCAGACACATCAACAGGAAACCATGGAGTTCAGGCCTTGTGAAATTTACAAGAAATTGACATATTCTAATGAACTAATGCTAGACCAAATATGACAGGGAGAACACAGGTGGCAGACAACCTCCCAATGGAGGTTGCACAGAAACAACAAGGAAGTGGGAGGCTGGTGTTCCATTAAAGGACTTGATTTTCAGCTCAGTTTAAAAGTAGTGCGAAGGCAGTGAAAACACCAGCACAAAAATTAGAGAAGAAAAAGTCTCTCCTATACATAGCAGCCTTTGCCATCCTTCTGAAAGATAGCAATGAGCTGCAAGGTGATACTCTCAGAAATTCCAAAATTTGTGGTACCACCTTCAATATAATAGTCCTGGCTGCCATTTGCCATACTAATGAGTGTGGTTCCACCTTCAGTAGTACTGCATATCATCTAAGATTTGGGAAAGGACTATCTGGAACAAAGTCTTCCTTTGTCAGCAGCATGGATGTCCATAAGACAGACCTTAAGGACCTCTCAATTTGAAAAAAAGATGCAAAATGGAGCGATTCATTTATTTATTTCATTTAAAACATTTTGGCCTTCATCTTCAATGGTACCAGTAATAATAATGAATGATCAAAAGTGGTCTTTGGCTTCAATAAATCAGGAAAGACTCCTGGCTTTGTACAATGTCATTCAGACAATAGTAAGAAGATGGTGATTGGGATTTCTATACTTGCTTGATTCCAGAAACTCACATGCCTCAACCTCAGATGTGTTCTTGGATCTTTCTACCAATGCAAAGATGATTCTTCTGTTCAACAATCCCAAAGCTGAAATAACAGAAATTGTAGCCAAATTTTTGCTGCGCATCTTGAACTAGGTTCCCTTGGCTTCTGTTCATACTATTTTCACTGTTCTCTATTGGATATACTCTTTCCTTTTTCCTTTTTGTCCCTATGTTATATATGCCTAATAAAGGTCTCTGAATCTGAATCTATACATGCTGCAACCCAGCATTACAGACAGTCTTGTAGAAGACCATCACAACAAACCTGTTAGACAAGATCTGCTGGTGTCTGAAGATATTTATTTCTCAAGTGTAGTCAGAGCTATTACTAATGACTGACTTTGTCATATTTCTACAAACTACCCCTCATTTTGCATATGGAAAGAGAAATGCATCATCTGGGAAGAGATAAAAGAACAAAAACACAGCTGCAAGCTCTGATTCTCTCATGCAGTTCCACTAAGACCGTGGTGGCGAACCTTTGGCACTCCAGATGTTATGGACTACAATTCCCATCAGCCCCTTCCAGCATGGCCAATTGACCATGCTTGCAGGGGCTGATGGGGATTGTAGTCCATAACATCTGGAGTGCCAAAGGTTCGCCACCACTGCACTAAGACATAGAGCTGCAGTAAAGTTTAAAGTATTTCCTGATAGTGCAGTCTGCCAGATTTAGAAGTGTTTCATAAAGCACGACTGAAAACAGAATTAAGTCTGAATTGGTCAAACAAATTTTCAGGGAATTTCATAAATGGATTAATATTTTTCTTTTAAGGGCATCAGATCCTCCTCTCCCATGCAGGCAAAAAATATACTTAGGCATTTTCTGATAACGTGAAGTCCTTCCACACTTCGGCTATAGTTATTCAGCAGCCAATCTTTCACCGGTCCCTTGGTACACAGCCTTTGTGAACTTAGGATATTTGTACTTGGGGGCAGAGAGCAATAGAAATTATAAATAAAACCATATGTGAGAAGAAAAAAAATCTACATTATCAGGAATGGCCAAGCACATAGCTGTACCCTAGAGGGAACAGGAAGAATATTCCTAAAAGCCTTTAGGCAATTCTATCTGTATGTGCAAAACTGCAAATACACAGGTTCTGCCCATGTGGAAGGAGAAATGTATTGTCAAAAGATATTAGACCTGTTTACAGGTTAAAGGCACACAACACATACAATTCATATATAATTGTGACACTCTCACTCTTCCAGGCTGTATTATCCTTCTTCTACTGTGATCTTTCCCACAATGAAGGACCTACAAGGCCTCCTCTCACACACAGCCTGAGAGAGAATAACCCATCCTTCAAAACCAGCTGCTGGTCTTCCTTAAATAGGTCACCCTCCAATCCCTACTCAGAGCTGGTTCCTCCACTCTACCCTTTCACACAACCAGGAAGTGTTCTGGAATTCTGTCTCAGTTGCAGCTACCTTTATGATTGCTCTTTCCTCCAGGTGAAGCTTGTTTATGACAGACTTCACCTGGCTGCCAAATTCACTTACTTAACCTGCAGCCCCATCCTGCCTGATTTGAGCACATTCTGGTTGGGCCAGTCTGGCTATCAATTCTGTATGGTTTGCCTCAAATGAGGTGAGTCTGGGCAGGTTGCATCACCAGTCTACAGTGGATTGATTAATTGTCATGTTTTGTTCAATGGACGAATAATTTAACTTGTTATACAAACCCACATTTATCCTGGTGCTGGTCCCTGGTTTCACACACTGGTCCTTTATTACAAATGGATGTATATACATGCATATGACATGTAGATGAGTTTACTGTAACATATGAACAAGGCTATTGTTTTCAACATATTCTTAATGTTAATATTTAAAAGCTCAATACATATGCTGAGTCAGATAGATGTGCTGTAACAAAAGAAATATTGGGTTGGATCTATTGTTATTTTATGCTGGTTCAAAGGCCAGCCACAAAAGGGAATTAGGGTTTTGCCAGTTCCCTATCAAAATACAAGTGGATTGCTTGTGGATTGTCCAATCCAGCCCATAGTAAACATCTCATATAAAAATGTGCAGGAATATCAATCTTCTGAGGGGTTTTTCTTAATTATCATGACTTACAGTACTCTTGAACCCTAAAATGAGCAGCTCCATCTTGCAGCCCTACAAAACTAAGCTAACTGCTGCAGGGCTCTGAACTCATTTGACAGAGCATTCCACCAGGGCCACTTCAGAACCGAAAAGGCCCTGGGTGTAGTAGAGGACAGAGGTGCCACATTATCTGTTTTGGACATTTCTATGCCATCTTTGCAGAATCCTGCTCATTGGATAAGATAAGAAGCATTCCTCCACTCTACCCTTTCACACAACCAGGAAGTGTTCTGGAATTCTGTCTCAGTTGCATTCCTCCACTCTTACCATTAAATTCACTGCTATATTAAAACAAGGAATTAAAAACATGCCATTGGAAACAGGCATTGTGAGAGAACTGTCTAATCCCACTGATTTCAATGGACAAAAATAAACAGGTGCTACAGAGGGCCTCCAAAGAGTTTCAACCCTCTAAGCCCATTTACTTTAAATGAGAAGGGCATAATTCTGCTTAGGACGTAAATCAGTGGATATTCAGAGTACTTCAGCTTTTGCTATTTTTCTACCCTTGTGCTGTATCATCTGCATTTCATCCATACAATCATTTTAATTGTTACACTTATATTGTCTATATTTTTATATAGGCCACCAGAACTGTACACCAGTATACAGTGCCATGGCACTGAAGCACACACAACTCCAAATCCTGCCACAGGGTTACTTGTAATTGAATATATTGATGTTTTCAGTGTGTAAGATCTTTTCCCAAATGACTTAACATTATTTTTGTCTATTTCATGGCAGAAATACACAGAAGGTCTATTTGACCACACAAAGCTCTATACTTGGTGGATGTATTAAGATATAGAACAAAAATTGACAAGATTTCTCCAGTGTGACAGAAAATGGGAAGTAGATGTTTGTGTCAAGAGAAAAAAATTAACTTCAGATCTGGACTTTTGGTGGGGAGGGAATTTTTTTACGATTGCTTATTTCCAGGTAGTGCATTACAGTTTCAGGATTCAAATATGTGTGGTTTCAGAATTTGGGACCATTATTTTTCATGGGTAATGTATATGAGGTTTTGGATAGCCGTTTATAAAGATAATGGCACTACATTTGCACATAATATAATCCTCTTTCTAATCTAATGACCCTTCTAATCTAATCTAATGACCCTTCTAATCTTCTAATCTAAAGATCCTTCCAAGTTTCAAATGAATTGGACCAAGAGGGTCAGATTTAAATACCCCTTCAGTAGCTGCCTCTTGGCATAGCTGCAGTTATCTCCACTGATTCCTAAAATTGGGGCCAAGCATCAATGTAGCAGGAAAACTCTAATTGACCATGGGACTGAAACACACACACACAACTCAAAACTCTGTCTGTATTTTCAAACTCATGCAGAGACAGGCTGTATTTTTTCCCTTTTAGCTGAAAATTCTGCATTTGCTATCCTTCTTTATTCATTGCCTTTTCAAAGTTCAAGTGGCTTCCTTTGCAGATGCTCCTGGTCCTTTTCTGTCAGTGTGACTAACAGGGATGTACTAAAATGAATGACAGAAATCCCTATTGGAAACAATGGAAGAGGCCAAAAGGCCTATTGGATATAATGGGACCCAGAAATGCCAATTAACTTGCATAGGCCCCATTGAAATATGATACAGCACACAAAAATGCTGTAAAAATGTGGAATAGATCATACGAAACCTGCCCTGGGCCTATCATTACAGTTCCAGACTAGTGATTCCAGTCCCAGGGGCCATCACTCCATTCTGGAGGCATTCTAGTTGCAGAACATTCATGCTACCCCAAGTACTGTCATTCCACTATGGGAGCTATTATTCCAGGCTGTAATGTATTTCAATGGATCCTATGCAAGTCAACTGACATTCCTGAATCCCATTATATCCAACTAGCGGGGCCTGGCCACGCGTTGCTGTGGCAATTGTCCTTCTCATCACAGTCCGCAACCCACACAGATGTCCATGCTGGTCCAATGATCCCCAGCATAGTCTTTTGGGAGCAGCAGTGGCACAGTGGCTAAGAGCAGGTGAACTCTGATATGGAGGAACTGGGTTTGATTTCCAGCTCTGCAGCTTGAGTTGTGGAGCCTTATCTGGGGAATTCAGATTGCCCTGTTCACTCCCACACACACCAGCTATGTGACCTTGGGATAGTCACAGATTTTTGGAGCTCTCTCAGCCCCACCCACCTCACAGGGTGTTTGTTGTGAGGGGTGAAGGGCAAGGAGGTTGTAAGCCCCTTTGAGTCTCCTACAGGAGAGAAAGGGGGGATGTAAATCCAAACTACTCCTCTTCCTCTTCCTCTTCCTCTTCCTCTTCCTCTTCTTCTCCTTCTTCTCCTGTTGGGGTTGTCAAAAGCTCTTTCCCTTTTCAATTCACATTATTATATGGTGCTGTCTTGGTTTTTAGTATAAGGTAACCCTTTCCATTCCACAATGGAACTGTCCAGAGTGCAAATCCCGCTGTCCATGAGGCTGGTTGACATGCACAGTCCTGGCTTCAGTAAGGCAGAACAGGGGCAAGGAGTCTATCCCAGTCAGGCAGCAGAGGCAGGGTGGTGAGGCGCTCAGATCGAGGCCAGCTCCCTGGGTTTTTAAAGGGCCACATACAAAAGAAGCAGAGGCAGTAGTGTTGGTTCGCCCCCACCCCGCGGATTTTCTTAGAAGAAAAAGACAAACTGCAGCTTGCTTTTAGTAAAAGAGAGCTGTGGCGAATATGGGTGAGGAAGTGGTTGGTTGGGTGTGAGGGAGGGAGGGAGGGCAGAATGAGGTGTGTGAGGATGAGCTGGATGTGGATGAGAGTATGTGTGTTGTGTGGTAGTAGTGGGTGAGGCACAGAGAGTGAAAGTTACCTGCATGTGTGGGGGGGGACACCCCACCTGACGTCTCACACGGCAAAGTGTGTATGTGTTTCACTTCCACTCGTATTACTTAACAGTATTACCTATTTTCACTGCTCATCTCTGCTCCTCTGCACGAACATTCTAAGCCCTCATACCAAGCCCTCAGGCCACAGACAGACAGGCTGCATGAACATTCTAAGGGTGACAGTTAAACACAGCCAGCTTCATGGCCTGGTGCACCAGGAAAAAGACGTTTTACCTGGCTCAGGTATGGACTTCTGGCAATTTGAAGGTCCGATTACCTGCCCCAACAGGGAGGGACATCATGTGAAAATTTGGGGGTGATCAGTCCAGCCGTTTCGGCATTAGAGAGTCACCAACAAACGGATGGTTAGCTTTTTATATATATAGATAGTCCTTCAGGCATCTCCCATTGTTCCCAGAGGGCATTCTTGTCATTTGTTTTAGTACATCCTGCACAGTTCTTTATGTATCTAGCCACTGAAGAACAAAAGGGCTCTTCCGCAATAGAGAGAGAAAGAGAACTGTGGCTCACTATGGCTCATTTCCAAGGGTGATTGACTGGAAACACACTGTGTTTCTCCCTTGCAAGGATCCGATTAGAGAAATATCGTTGCTCCAGAAGTCAGTAGAATTAAGGAAGAACTCAAGCTTATGCTGTCTGCTTGCAGCACCTGAAGTCAAAAACAACATGGATTTCTTTGAGAAGGAGAAGAAGAGTTTGGATTTATACTCTCCTTTCTCTAATGTAAGAAGACTTTAGATGACTTACAAACTCCTTTCCATTCCTCTCCCCACAACAGGCACCTTGTGAGGTATGTGGGCTGAGAGAGTTCCAAAGAACTATGACTAGCCCAAGGTCACCCAGCAGGAATGTTGGAGTGGGGAATAAAACCCAGTACTGCAGATTATAGCCCACCTGCTTTTAACTACTACACCGAACTGAGAAGGGTATTTTCATTTCACACAGTATGATTCTGGAACATCATAATAATGATCTCAAACAGCAATTTCCTTATATATCTTTGCCTTGGGCATTTTAATATGCATGCCCCATTTCATGAACACATGAAGTGGCCTTATACTGCATAATCACACCACTGGTCTACCAAGCTCTACTGTCGATTCAGACTGGCAAGAGTTCTCCAAGTTCTCAGACAGGGCTTTTTTTTAATCAACAGCTATTGAATTCTTTTAAGTGGAGATACCATGGATTGAACTTTGGACTTTCTGCATATCAGGCAGATGCTCTACCTCTGAGCCACAGTTGAACCTCAGTTCCACCCCCTCCTCCAGATCCTCATCAGATGCAAGTTCACATTTGTCATGGCTAATCAAAGGTCGCTTCCCCACTTGCCTGGGTGAGGGGTCACTGCGCGCTACTCCCAGTGTGCGTCATTTCTGACGCATGATGGGGCTTCCCCACGACTCCGCGCAGACATCAAAAGGTGCCATTTCAAAAGGCTCCAGGAATGTCGCGCGCTGAGGGGGTGCGACAGCGGCAGTGTCAGGGTGGCTGCGTTGTTGCTGCCCTTGTAATGGGGGGTGTCGGGGGACCCCGCGCTACTTGCCTACAGTAGCTTGGGGCAGAAGGTACGTGGGAAAACGCCCAAAGTTACACTGATCTAAACCCATTGCCTTCAATAAAATTAGAATAGGGCACTGGTTTTATGCCTAATAAAGGTTTTTTGGATTTGGATTTGGATTTGAAAATTAGAATAGTTTAACTCTTCTTGAAATTGTACTCTTAGTGCCTCTGGTTGCGTAAGTCTGAGCATGGTCCTTCAATATATTTAATACATTCACAATATTGTAAGTTTCTAGTCCTCTATGATTTAAGTAAGTTATTCTCCCAAACCTGTCTATAGTGCCTTGAATTTCGTGAGGACATAATGCCTGGATAGAAATTCAATGTGATACTTAGGTTTAACAATTCTGAACTATTATGTTTGAGAGAAAGGCTACAATCTATTATTATGTAGCAAAGCTTTTATTTATTTCAGTTACAGCAGCTCTGCCTTTCTGTTCCAGCTTTGTTTTGCATTTAGATTACTAATGTTGTTTACTCCCCCCCCTTGCCCCCACTCCAGCCCAACCACCTGCCAAGGACACAGGATAAGTGGAATAATTTAGAAATCACCAACTACCCCACATGATAAAAAAAAATTAAAAGTAGTAACTTTCCTGTTTTTGTGCTTGTTCTTGCATGCTGAGCTTTTCAGGGATCAAACACATCAACTTCCAGCATCACAGGACCACCTAGAGCACATTACCATAAGAATGATTTAATAACCCATTCCAAATTCCTCCAAGTCACCAGCACAAATCAGAAGAAACAAAGCCCATCAAAGCTTGCCAAATTATTCTAAAGTGCTTGTGACTATGTGCGCCATTTCAAGAACGAAATCTTTGTGTACACCAGCCACTTCTGTTGCAGTTCATTTTGATCCTCAGCTTTGAAAAATATCTAGTACTACAGATCTTGCTGGATGTTGGGATTCTAATCTAGACCAGGTGGGTAATTCATTAAAGGGTTTTGACTAGGCTAACCATTAGAGGCATATTATTCGAAATATGGAGTACTAGATAAAATGGTCAGAAATATTAGAATGCAATAATTTACATGAGTCTTAAAGCATACTGCTAAATTTTACCTTTCCTAAAACAGACTGGAAGTTGGCATATTAAAGACTGAATTTATTGTGGCCTATAGTTTCATTAAATACAGACATGTAACCACTGGTGGAATGTGCCATGACAGACTAACAGGACTAATCTTCTACATATGGCTTTGTCAAATTTCCTGGTTTGATTGCCTGTAAATAAAGTTCTTAGTAGGAACAACAAAGGTGTAGCAGATTGTGAGTGACAGCAGAATAAAAGTATTTCCCATATTCTTATGCCACACACAACTGAATGAGCCTGACTTAAAATGCTCTTATTTAATAAGCAAAGGCTGTTAGGAAGGAACAAGATCCTTACTGTCTCTGAATACCATTTTGATCTGTTTTTAGCTTCTTCCTCTTTCAGGTTTTGGGGTGTTTGTCCCTTCCATTGACTTAAGTAGTTCCAGCTGACTGAGAAACAGGTGCACTGTCTCCTCCTAGCATTATGGTCATTTGTTTAGATCTTAACTTGATTTTTAAAAGTAGCATCTGAAAAGATAAGAGGCACAATTTTTACTATTCCCTTTAGAGCTCTTGTCTTCATATGTATATTCTTCTTTTCTCTATCCCCCATTAGTTCTGCCATCCTCTCATCCCAGAGAAGAAGAAAAAACCATGTCCACAAAAAACTTTCCATATTGCCACATGAAATCCTAGAGCTGGATTCAGGATTTTTTAAAATGAAGTATAAGAAAAACAATACTGATATCTTGTCTCCTAAATAAGTGACAATTACGAACAAATACCTTTCTGATGAATATAAACAAACAGAAAATTCCTCATATTTCTCTAATTCAGTGATGTCACAGAAATAATTAGGTGAGGAACTATTTGTATATCTTATCTGTACCAACAAAAATCCCCTGTAATCATCCTTTGGTATCATGGTACATGTTTGGTAGAGAAGAGGAATGACTGGCAGCTATTAGTGGACATAGTTTTACCCAGAGAGCAATAATGCTACTTCAGTTTCTTCTGATTCCGGTTGCCCAGTGCTTGTTATTTTCCCTCTTATGTTTGACCTTTGTCTTTCTATGACTGCCACAATGTGAAGTTTCTAAGGCACTGGGATCCTAAAGCTCTGTTAACTTTTTATGAGGTTTTTATTCATCTCAATAAAAGGACTTCACATATAACAGTTGAAACAAAAATTTCTTCTTGAGATTCAGCCAACCCTGCTCTTTCTCTAACTAAAGAGCATCACTAAAGCATTTTCTTTTCAATCTGTTCAATGTTGACAACTGTGCTTCTGCCTGAGAAATAGCTACATACCTCCCATGACACTTGTTTACTCAGCCCAGAATACTGAACTAAACTCAAATCTGTACAGACAGGCACAGAGGACATAAGAAAGAGTCCTGTTCCTTGTCCTAGGATAAAAATAAATCTCTCATGCTGCACATTTGCTAAGAGTGATTCACACGGTGCTTTTGGTATACCAGGAAATGTATTGAAACAAGCTGGGTTGTGATTTTGCTCATTTGTTAAGAGGTCAGTGTGGAAGTTTGTGACAATTCACAATTGGTGTGCACTACGAACCATTCTTGAGCTATTATTTCCAAGCAAATTATCTTCCTAGATCACTTCAACATAATCCTGACAAACCAAAAAGTATTCAAGATGTGAGTTGTTTAAAACCGTTTATCTTGACAATTGTCACAGGATTCTGCTATTTTATTTAGTCATAAGTTTCGGATCTATTGTGGGAGGTGGAGATATGTGATTTGATGTGTAAGGGTTTTTTAATGTGGTGTGTTCACATAATATATTATCTGGGAATGAGAGGAATTTCATGCTAGGAAAGGTTTGTTACCTCCAAAGAGATCAGTTAGACTAAGAATGTGTAACTGACCCAAGGTTTAGGGTAGCTAGGCTTCCTGACATGGAAATGGTGTAGGAAAAAAGTTTAAAAAATTGTATCAGGATGATAGTGTGACATTACTTCCAGTGTAAGCCCAGAAGTGACATCAGTCCTCTCTAGGAATCATCATAAGCTCTGTGGTTTTGCTATAGAATTTCTAGTGATTTCTAGAGAGACACCACATCATTTCCATTTATAACCCAGAAATAACATCATGTCAGGAGTGCGCCCTCTCCACATTCTTCCTGGTTTCCAGGACATGCCTGGCAATTCTACCAAGGTCACTTAATAAACTTTCACAGTAGATTTGAGCCTAGGTCTCTCAGATCCTAGTCTGAAATTCTAATCACTACACAACATGGCTTTTGTGAACAGGTTGCTATTAAATGATAGCAAGCAGTAAGGCTTGGGTAAGTCATGCTAATCACATAGTATCAAGATATTTGGAGGCTGCTGCCAAGCCTAATACCTATGAGCTCTCCCTCAAAGGCCAAAAAGTCATGGAAAGGGCCCTGCTCCCTCCTGACCATTTCATGACAGAAACCAAGGCTTGAAGGCTGGCAATACTGTCTGGCTCTTTTTCTCCTTCCCATGAACTGAGAACTCCAGCTAAAATTAAACAAGAAAAGTAGAATGCTGGCACCTGAATACAGAAATTCTGACAAACTGGAGTTTAATTCAAGGCTTCCCAAACCATGATGCTTTTGTTGTGTACAATGGCAGTGCAGGAAGGGAATGTGCAAGATGCATAAGCACAATGAAAACCTGTGTTCATTCCTATCATGCTTATCAGTTCTGCTGAAATCCAGAATGTTCATTCAGCCCTTTTTGTTTACAAATTATGAGCCCTTGAACATCAAAAAACTGCTTTTTATACATTCAGAATTGGATTGTAAATGTTGTACATATGGTCTCTGCATTCCATACCCCTTCTGCACTCCATACCTCTTATCCGTTATCTTTGTTGTATGTCATATATTAGAAAAATAAAATTTTTGACAATGAGTTTTCATTTGTATTCCAGCTTCACTTATTTTGCCTGGTAATGGTGCTTGTCAAGTCTAAATTGCATTTAGGAAAGTCGCAGATTTTGCTGTATATGTGTTCAGCCTTAAAATATGCAGTTTTAGATTGTGTCAATCAGGCCAGTCACCTGGTGTGTTCGGTTTGGCACAAAATAACTCAAAACACCTACAAACGAGGTTTGCATCAATTATTTTCTGAACTGTAGATCAATGAAGATGCTGCTGATCCAACCATTAATGCTGCTAAGATTTATTTAGACAAATACCAAACTGTAGGATTCAAAAATACAGCATTTATTCATAACTAATTGATTAGTTCTGTGACTGAAGTAAATATCTTTTTAACTTCTACCAACTGAAGCAGCAGCCTAGCAAGGAAGTTGGGGTAGTAGAATTCAATCAAGCTGAGTAAAAACATCCTGGCATGAAAAGTCAATTGCCCTGTTAGGAAGGAATATGGTGTAGAAGCCTGTTGAACAGGCACAAAAATTGGTGAACAGGATGTCAGCTAAACTGGCAAGTGTTCAAGCTTCCTTAATCTCAACTATCACAGCTGTAGCTTTCCCTATAGGAAAAAAATTGCCCTATATGGAAATGGTGATTTCCTTGGAAATCTCAATCCTGCTTTTCCAAAGAGTGGTCAATTTTAGCTCTCTGCCTGATTCCCAAAGGCATTCATACTGGTATGCATTAGATGGATTTAGTCATTTTCACCCTGCTGCTTGGGAAATGTAGTTTGATCAAGGCAGTTCTGAGCAAATATCAACATGTTAAATGCTGTTGACCAGCAGCTATGCAGATAGAAAACAGACCATACATACAATGTGTGTGTTATGCACAGTCAAGTTCTTTTAACTTATGGTGACTCTGGGAACGAATGACCTCTAAAATATATCATTAACAGTTTTGCTCAGATCTTGCAAACTGAAGGCAATGGTGTTTTTTTAATTGAGTCAATCCATCTCATGTTGTATCTTGCTTTTTTTCTTATTGCCTTCAACTTTTCCTGGTATTATTATTGCCTTCAACTTTTCCTGGTATTATTATTTTTTCCAGTCTTGTCTTCTTATGCTAACATGGTTAATTTTAAATGGTGCTTGATCTGATTATGATGGGCCTGCATAATCCAAGGCCTGAATAACCCAAGGGAGCCAGTAAATTGTGAATAGGCATTAATAGCAGGGATCTGGCCACCCACCATGATGAATGCCTCTACTGTGCAGATGCAAACAATTAAATTGCTATTCTTTTTTTGACTAGAGCAGCTTGGCAAGGTGTTTGAAATGATGCAAAACTGGCTTTCAAACTAGTATATCAATCACTTTTTTTTTGCTAAATGCATCCCTGATTGAAATAAAAGCAAACCAAGAACATGTACTTCATATTGGGGGAGAGTATTCAAGGTGTGCTGCTGGCAGGCAGGGTGTGATCAGTTCCAGCCTTGCAAGGCAATACGGGCAGTGAGCACAAGTGTGGTCAGGTCACAGTACAATTGGTCAAGGCAGGCAAAGTGTAGTCAGGTCACAGTCCAATAGGTCAGGGCAGGCATGGCCAGAAAGCCCCAGGTCCAGAGCACAGGAAGCCAAGCAGGCAGAAAGGCAGGGAGCTAGAACAAGCACAGGAAGATCCAGTGGCAAGTGCATTCATTGCACTCAGGCAGAGCTAAGCCCAAGGCAAGGTTTATATAGGAAGCTCTGGTTACTGAGGCTGCAATCCTGCAAGAGCTCAGTCCTCCTCAGATGCAGATGCTTCCATCTTGCAGAGCCTTCTGCCATACCTGGCAGAGAAATGAGCAGTCCTCCTTTGGCTCTGTAGCTGCTGCTGCTGCCTCTGCCTGCTTTACACAGCTAGCTCATCACAGGGCTTGATGGAGGACTGTGCTAGTTGTCTCACCCGCCTGGCATCAGGTGAGGAAGGGCTGATAGATGACTCTGCTGCCTGAATTTCCTGCTGAGCAGCCTGCTCTGGCTGAACAGTGTGGCCAGCTTCTGCTTCCTCATGAGGAGCCACTTCTGAGGCCCCAGTGTTAGCAGGTTCTGCATCTGAGTCCTCTGAGTCCAGGCTGGCCCATTACACAAGGTCTGCATCACTACTTCATTATTTTCAACATGATTCTTTAGGATTTGCATTTGATTTAAAATAATCTTAAAGTGTGCTTGTATCTGCACATGCAGACAACAATATGTAGATCACTGAATGTAATGGGCACATGTGGACCACACACCATTTTTAGGATGAAGCACTCTTTTGCACTGTGTATCTGCCCCCAATGAACTGTGATCTGGAGCACCAGTCATTTAAACCTCACTTCCTCTTCTGAATTTCCTGTATCATGTCATTTGCCTGGACATGTGCAGTCATTCCAATTTCAGTATATGTGCTTCAGAAGTAACCACAGTCAGTTAATCTGATAAAATGGCTTATCTTTAGATCTAGCAGTCACGGCTAAGTCATGAAACTGAGACTAATGCTAACAATTTACTTAGCAACATTAGAACAGAAAGATGTTGCAGGGAGCTGGATTTCCCTCTGCAGCTGTTGTTTCTCTATAAAGCTATGCCAAAACTGAACAAATCTGTAAATGAAAAGGGATGATAACAATTTTAGAATGTCAGATATATCATTTAACCAAATTTCTCCTGTTACATAGAGCACAACCATAATTAAGATTATTTTGGAGAGGTAGAAAGCCAGAAATGGAAGATTTTCCCCTTTTACTCATGGTTTCTTGGGTCTGGTTTCATGCTAATGTTTGTAAGATGGTTTCAAACCCATTCTGTATAGGTAGCATTCATCAGTTTAAAAAGAGTGCTTTTCTGAAAATTACAATTCTCATGTGCAGACTAGATGAACTAGAAATAGCAACCCAGGCTATATTATTTCTCTCAAAATGCTGTATGATTCATTGTGTGATCATTACTGTGACTCTCAACCCTCAAATATGTCTCAATTTTTTAAATATAATTTTATAATACAAATATAATACAAAGCATGACTTTCCTGAAAGTCTGCAGTGTATCAAATAGTTTTTTAATGGATTTTTTTTTGAAAAACTAGATGAAGGACTTGTACATTGAAATAAATTTTACATTGCATGTTATTGTCAAGCCTGAATTTAATGCAACTTTAGTATTTTGATCCAAACATCACTATAGATGTGCAATCACAATGCAGTTATAGGTACTACCGGTAAAAGTGTGCAAACAGGAAAAAAACAGGATAATTGGATTCAGGTATATCGGACCCTCCAAAATTCAGATTTTGAGAATATTAGCAAATTGGGTTGTGGGGGGAATCTAATATGGGTTGTGGGGTGGGGGATCTGAAAAGAATGACTTCATTGTAACCTATGGGCAATCTTTTTCTTGTGGGGGCAATGGAGGAAAAACAGTCTTTTTCTCCTCCAGTGGAAAAGCAAAGAGGCATGACTTTGAGCAACTACAAGTCAGTGCCTTCCATCCCAAGAATCAACACAAGTCCAAAAGAACCAAACCAGAACCCAGGGATCCAGCAAAACCACAAGGTAATATGGCAAAGTCTAACAAACTAATGTCAAGCCAGAGAATCACAGAACAAAACAAAAAAGTTGAGGGAGCACTTTTGCTGGGCCACATGGACTGAATGAAATGTGCAGGTGCCCAACAGAATCCAGGTCCCCTCTGGCAGTGAAAGTTCTTTCATGGAAGAACCAAGAACAAGCCCAACAGAACCACTGAAGATGCCAGCGAATCAGACAGGACCAATATCAAACCAGAACATTTCTGCAGTGGAAACTTAAGAAGGGGCATGTTCACAAACTCAACAGCACCAGCAGAAGAACCCAATGCTACTGTGACAGAGCAAGCTCAACAGGACTAATGTCAAACCATAGAATCTGCAGACAGCAGAACAAATCCAAGCAGGGTTTTGGTGGGGTGGGAGTGGGGAGTTGCAAACACAACAGCTAAAAATACCTTTCAACCCAACACAAAGCAACCTTGACAAATAAAATACATCTTGAAATTGATAAACTGACAGAAGCAACCTGGCAAGTCATAGAAAGCCCTGGGAGAAAGAGAAACAAGGGGAAAACAGGGTGGGGTAGAGAGAAACATTCCTGGAAGCCTGAAAACTCTGGCTTTCTGGTTTATCCCAAATATTGCTGTGATCATTTTTTCATTTGGGAGAGGAAGGTGAGTGGAAGCCACTCTGAGACTCCTTAAAGGTAGAGAAAAGCAGGGAATAAAAACCAAGTCCTCCTCCTCCTCCTCCTCCTCCTCCTCCTCCTCCTCCTCCTCCTTCTTCAGTATCCCACAAAACTATAAAACTGTGAACACTTTCTCCTATCTGTCCAAAATTTGATCTTGTCTGATCCTGATCCTGCTGCACTGCTTGGGCCTTAGTTAGCCTCATGGCTTTTACTGCCCATTCTACTCCTTCTTGCAATGCTTTTCTGAGTTATGTTGGGTTTTGGAGCATGTTTCACATTTGCTTTCTCTCTAGTCTTGTCACAGCTTGTAGTCGACCCACGTGGTCAGCGTAAGAACGAGACGAGACGCGGAGATAACATCTGGTGGAGATCGCCAGCAGCGGGAGCCCTCCGAGGTCCGTAGTCTCTAATGAAGTCTCCCGTGATGCCGGGTTCCTGGCACCTTTTATTGTTATTCTATCGGGCGCAGGGAGGAGGGAGGACCGGGGGGAGCCCGGGAGAGCGGGAGGCGGGAGGTCGGGAGATCATCATGTGATGTATGATCTCATCTGGCTACGCGGCGGAGAGGGGAGCTGCAAGCTGCTCTGAGCCTAATCTCCTCACCTGGGGCAAGACCATTGTCCCTGCGCCCAGTGAGTGGGCCAGACAGGGCATGACCCGTGACGCCTGGGGGATGAGGGAGGGTGCGGTGCGACCAGGCGTCAGTAGGTCCAAGCATATTCCAACGTTTCTACTCACGGTAAAAAAAAAAAAAAGCTGCTGGGTCAGCAGTGCATTACTACACAGCTGTATTGGATGAGAACAGCATGAAGCTGGATCCATTTTGGGGAAAGGTAGCCTATGTGCCCGTTACCCTAATTTAAGGAATTTTGGAATGAGGGGTTATAAAGGACATGCCCAGTCTGGGGGCTGTCAAGGTACCCTCACTTCAAGAGGCAGTGGAAGATAGTCCTTGTGAAATCCTGCAAACTACCATCCTATAGGATTTTCCTCATATGAGCATGGAGGCTGGGGCAGGGTGAAGTGCATCAGCTGGCAGGCAGGTAGGTCATTGCTGAGATCCATTGCCCCATGCTGTGCCAAGGCTCTGTCAGCTGCTGTACTGATAAAGTTGTGGCCATTTTCAATACCAGAAGGTTGTTGTGTTGTTTTCATGTGTTTTGCTTTAGTGGGTGGGCAGAACTGTCTTTTTGCCTTTCACCACTTGGCCCACAACAAATGGTGTGGTCCCTGTACTGACCAACGGCAAGTAAGCTTAAGTAAGGAAAACTCCAAGTAGGCAGTAACCAAAGTCCCTCACGTCCTTTAATTCAGTGGCTTCTGATCCCACACAAAATGTTTTTAACACCAATGTTCCACAATAATTCCAAGCCTGACTTGTAATCCTGACATTTTATTATCTGGATGTGTTTTGCTCATTAGGCATATGTCAGCGTGAAGGATGTTTCCAAGACCACATTATTATCAAGGCTTCATCTATGAACTCTGAAGTGGCCTAACAGGTTTAGTCTCCAGACCTTTGAAAGAAAATTAGAAGAACTACATCATGACAAAAGAGGTCTAAGTGGAAGTAAATAAGAATTCAACAGAGAAAATAGTTTCTTTCCACAACAGTATGTTGCGTGCCTTTAGTTAATGAGGAATTTTGTTCCTTGGGCACATTGTAAACACTAAACATTAGAAGAGAAACTTTTCAAAACAAAGGAAATGTCCCCATGGCAGATTAGTTTCCAGAACAGTCTCAAGGGCAGCCCTACATTCAGTGAGTTAACAGAAGTCTAGCTTGGAGGTGACCATTGCATGGATCACCATAGCAAGGTTGGGACAAGACAGGTGATGCACCAGTTGTCTGGTCTGGCACCAATGGAAAAATGCCAGCCTGGAAATATGTTGAAACTGGGGCATCCAAGGTCACACCCAGGCTACTGATGGATTGTGCAGGTATTAGTTATACCCCATCAAGAGCTGGAAGCTGGCCACCTAATCCTGCATCCTCTTGACCCAGCCATAGGGTCTCTGTCTTCTATGGATTTAGTTTCAACTGGCTCAGCCTCATCCAACCAGTCATAGCCTCCAAACAGCTGGTCAAGGTATCCAGGGCAGTATCAGGCCAACTGCCCATCAACAGATACATCTGGATGTCATCAGCATATACTACTGAAAACCCAGCCCGAAAACTCCAGACCAACTGGGCACATCTAGATATCAAACAACATGAGGGAGAGGACTGCCCCTTGACAGATCCCACACATCATAGGTGTGGTGGTGAAATCCTCTCCCCTAATGCCACCCTCTGTTCCCGACCCTGGAGAAAGGAGCTCAGCTACTTTAAGGGTGTCCCACCACTGGCAAGATGGTGAATCAAAAGTTCATGGCTGACAACAGCAGATAATGCTGTCGGATCAAAAAGGATCGGCTGCGCTGACCTGCCTTGATCTATTTGCCTCAGGACATCTTCCTTGAGGGCAACCTAAGCAGTTTCTACCCCATGGGCAGGTCAGAAGCCAGACTGGAATGGATTGAATGTCTATATGTCCTCCAGGAATGTCTGGAGCTGCTCTGCGACCACTCTCTCAATTACCTTACCCAAAAACAGCAAATGCAAGATCTAGTGAAAGTTTTTTTCAAAAATGGTCATACCACCAAAGTTACCAACATTTAACAGGAATGATGAAACTCATTAATACTTTAGCAGTAGAAGCTCACACTTTTCAACAGCTCACTACAAAAAATGAATAAAAGGAGAGGGGAACCAGAGACAGGGGGAATCCAGTATGACTAAAGCAAAATACCTTCAAGCTAAACAAATGAGTTATTCAAAACAGTTGCTTTGATTTCATACAGCACCAGCATGTATTGTTCTTACACATTTTGTAGAAGTTGTATATAGATGGTGTCAGTACCCCTTGAAGATGATAGACATGATCTTTAATGCTTGGTAGTAAAGAGTCTTGTTTACATAAAAATTAAACCAGTCTAAAGTGGTGAACTCAATCCAAGATGGTTTTGTCAAGCACCTACTTGGGCCCCAGTACAAGGCTAGTATGGAGAAGAGATATTGTGTGGGCTAGGAGAAATACAATGCTGCATTCAGAGTTACAAATTAGAACCTATAACTAGACAGAGATTTGAAGAAGGGCCAAAATGATTTTTTTTATTATAATGGCTCTAGAAATAGTCTATTGCTGGCTGTGTTCGAGATGTGAAGTTAGTTGAACATCGAAACTTCAAAGGGAGGCTTCCAGTTTAATACATCATACTATTGCTATGCTATTCAAATAACAATCTGAATATACCCTTCATGTTGTGCCTTACATAATTCAGCCAGGATTTTTTTTAAATTCAAGACTCACCATGTGATCCATTTTATTGCCTTCAGCTATTGAATATATTTTTACCCACATAGACTGCACAGGGCTTAATTTCAACTGATTTTCATTACTATAGTAGTTGTTTGCCACTAGATCATCATAAGAGATTCATGGAAGGCATTGTGAATCTGCACTAGATCAATTTGGCATGAACATAGTAAAATTCAATTCAGGTCTGACTTTTACAGATTTAGTTGTTCTCCCCGCCCACTACTGTGAGGGGGTAATCAGATGTTCAGATGCACAGTTATGAGTTAACTGTACATTGGCTTGCCAGGTCCCCCAAGGAATCAATGGGAGACTTAATGGGAGACATAATGACATTTCCAAGATGTGCTGATTTTGCCAGAGATACACTGTTGTTGGTAATGTGCTGAAGTCACTTGCCATGCACCTGGCATTAGGGTATGCCAGAGATAGGCAAAACTTGCCATGCACCTGGCATTAGGGGATGCCAGAGATTAGGCAAAACCATATCCCTGCATCCCCAGACTTATGACATGCTTTTTCGTGCCATAACTCTGCCACTGACCTTTGGGGGGGGGGGGGGTTCTAGGCTGAAAGCCCTTTGGAAGTTGACCACTGTCAGCGCTGCCTCCAGAAATGTCTCCAAACCACACTCAAGCCTGCCGGCACAAGATTTTGTGCCTGATGGACACTGTTGCAGCCCATGCACTCCCGCCGGAGGTGTCCGGGTCTGCGCGGGTTGGCGATCCACATCCTGAGGCTGCCTCCCGCCCGGTGGAGAGTGCTGCGGCGAGGAGGCTAACGGTGGGCGGAGGATCCGATGTCCTGTAAGCCTTAAGCATGTCGGCCAGTTCAGGATTTTTGCAGGCCACGTGATTGCCCTGCGGCCTCCGTGAAGCGTTCTCTTTTGCGGCGCGCCCGAGAGCTCGTTTTGGAGCCTCTTCGCTATCTACCTGCCTCTTGGCTTCCTGGAGCCTGTTCACAAATCGGCATATTAGGGCTCTTGGGGTTTGCGGATGGAGGAGAAACTCTGGGTTGGCTGGCGGCATTGCCGGGGACTGGGCAAATGCCTTATAGAGGCACTCAGAGGCGACCGCCAGGGTGGCCTCAGGCAGGACAATCTGATCGTTGGGGTTAGTAGCGAAACCCGTAAATGGCTGTGTGAAGAGCATGGAGGCTGATCATTGCTGGCGAACTTCGCTTTCCCCGTCCACAAAATTGTGGGGCTTAGGAGCATCTTTGAAGATTGGTTTTCAGTCGTCGAACCATTAGGTGATTCCTGGTACCGCCAGCTGCCTCTCCGCGTAGGGGCTAGTGGTTTCGTCTGCGCGTAAACTGCGGAGCTCAGTGAGGATGTTATGGTTAAAGGCGATTTTCGACAACCCGCCCGAATAGCGCCACCCTCCCCTCAGTATCTGTGAAGTGGGCGGGCACAATGCAGAATCTGCGGCATAGATCTTCCGTCAGGGTTTCTTTCTTCTGCAGATCGTGGCTTCTCGATGAGTTTGGGAAGCCAGCGCCATTACGATGGCGTAGCGAGGAGTGCAATTGGCTTCAGAAAATGAAGAAGTGAACGGGGGGAGGCTGGCTGAGCGTGAGAGAGTTTGAAATAGGCTGAGGAGCAAGGGGGGGGGCAGAAGGAGGACAAAGCGTCCAATTTAGTGGATAGAGAAAATTCCGGGGTTGAAATTGAAGGTGAAAGATCGAGAAGGAGGCTGACCTACAGCAGGGAGCCATAGGTCTGCAGGCTGATGGCGACAAACTGTCTCACGATCAGCAGCAGCGACATCGTAGCGGGCTCTGTCACGAAGAGTCTCGGCGATGTTTTTTAGTCCTTAAGATTCAATGTCCCCTCTGGGTACCATGGACACCCTGAGCTTCAATCTCCTCAACCAATTTGCGCAGCTCCTTCTCTTCTGAGGGGACCCTGCAGCATTTCGTTAGCAGCTTTCGGATTAGATCAACGTGCTTGTCATAAGCCTCTTTGCACCAAGCTCCCATACTCACCGGTGTTCCGTCCGGACGAGAGGAAGTGTCCTAGGGCCAGCGTGTCTCTGGATCGCGATCCAGAAGGACAGCGATACGAAGCGGTGGTCCCTGGATAAGCCGATCAGCGGACTTGGTATCCTTGACCCTTCCCAGAAGCTGACGGTGAAGCAGGGTGGAGGTTGAGGATTCCGGTTTGACGCAACTTGTAGTGGAGCCGTGGTCAGCGTAAGAGCAGGCGAAGGCGGAGATATCTAGTGGAGATACGCCAGCGGCGGGTGAGCGGAGGTCCGTGTTCCTAGCGAGTCTCCGCGTACCGGTTCCTGGCACCTTTATTGTTATTCTATCGAGTGTAGGAGGGGGAGGACCGAGGAAGTTCGGGAGAAGCGGGGCGGGAGAGTCGGAGAGAGATCATCATGGCGTGCATGATCTCACCTGGCTTCGTCTTGAGGAGAAGGGCGTAAGCGTCTGACCCTAATCCTCACCTGGGGGGCAAGACCATTGTCCCTCGCGCTGATGATTGAGCCAGACAGTTCATGACCGTGACTCATGGGGATGAGGTGAAGTCGCGGTGGAAACCAGAAGGCGTGGGTCGTTGGCGTCTAGCGTTCTACCACGGTGCTGCTGGGTCAGCAGTGCATTACTACACAGCTGTATTGGATGAGAACAGCATGAAGCTGGATCCATTTTGGGGAAAGGTAGCCTATGTGCCTGTTACCCTAATTTAAGGAATTTTGGAATGAGGGGTTATAAAGGACATGCCCAGTCTGGGGGCTGTCAAGGTACCCTCACTTCAAGAGGCAGTGGAAGATAGTCCTTGTGAAATCCTGCAAACTACCATCCTATAGGATTTTCCTCATATGAGCATGGAGGCTGGGGCAGGGTGAAGTGCATCAGCTGGCAGGCAGGTAGGTAATTGCTGAGATCCATTGCCCCATGCTGTGCCAAGGCTCTGTCAGCTGCTGTACTGATAAAGTTGTGGCCATTTTCAATACCAGAAGGTTGTTGTGTTGTTTTCATGTGTTTTGCTTTAGTGGGTGGGCAGAACTGTCTTTTTGCCTTTCACCACTTGGCCCACAACAAATGGTGTGGTCCCTGTACTGACCAAGCGGCAAGTAGAAAGCTTAGAAGTAAAGAGAAACTCCAGAAGTGAGGCAGTAACCGGGGGGCCCTCCGTCCTTTAATTCGGTAATGATCCCACAAAATGTTTTTAACACCAATGTTCCACAATAATTCCAAGCCTGACTTGTCCTGACATTTTATTATCTGGATGTGTTTGCTCATTAGGCATATGTCAAAGCGTGAAGGATGTTTCAAGACCACATTATTATCAAGGCTTCATCTATGAACTCTGGAAGTGGCCCTAACAGGTTTAGTCTCCAGACCTTTGAAAGAAGAATTAGAAGAACTACATCATGACAAAAGAAGAGGTCTAAGTGGAAGTAAATAGGAATTCAACAGAGAAAATAGTTTCTTTCCACAACAGTATGTTCGTGCTTTAGTTAATGAGGAATTTTGTTCCTTGGGCACATTGTAAACACTAAACGTGAAGAGAGCTTTTCAAAACAAAGGAAATGTCCCCTTGATTGGTTTTAGAACAGTCTCAGGAGCAGCCATTCAGTGAGGTTAACAGAAGTCTAGCTTGGAGGTGACCATTGCATGGATCACCATAGCAAGGTTGGGACAAGACAGGTGATGCACCAGTTGTCTGGTCTGGCACCAATGGAAAAATGCCAGCCTGGAAATATGTTGAAACTGGGGCATCCAAGGTCACACCCAGGCTACTGATGGATTGTGCAGGTATTAGTTATACCCCATCAAGAGCTGGAAGCTGGCCACCTAATCCTGCATCCTCTTGACCCAGCCATAGGGCCTCTGTCTTCTATGGATTTAGTTTCAACTGGCTCAGCCTCATCCAACCAGTCATAGCCTCCAAACAGCTGGTCAAGGAATTGTCAGAGACATTATCAGGCCAACTGCCCATCAACAGACTACATCTGGATGTCATCAGCATATACTACTGAAAACCCAGCCGAAAACTCCAGACCAGCTGGGCACATCTGAATATCAAATATAGCATGAGGGGAAGGACTGCCCCTTGACAGATCCCACACATCATAGGTGTGGTGGTGAAATCCCTCTCCCTAATGCCACCCTCTGTTCCCGACCACTGGAGAAAAGGAGCTCAGCTACTTTAAGGGTGTCCCACCACTAGCAAGATGGTGAATCAAAGTTCATGGCTGACAACAGCGAATGTGCTGTGGGATCAAAAGAGGATGGGGCTGCTGACCTGCTTTGATCTATTTGCCTCAGGACATCTTCCTTGAGGGCAACCTAAGCAGTTTCTACCCCATGGGCAGGTCAGAAGCCAGACTGGAATGGATTGAATGTCTATATGTCCTCCAGGAATGTCTGGAGCTGCTCTGCGACCACTCTCTCAATTACCTTACCCAAAAACAGCAAATGCAAGATCTAGTGAAAGTTTTTTTCAAAAATGGTCATACCACCAAAGTTACCAACATTTAGCTTGGGAATGATGAAACTCATTAATACTTTAGCAGTAGAAGCTCACACTTTTCAACAGCTCACTACAAAAAATGAATAAAAGGAGAGGGGAACCAGAGACAGGGGGAATCCAGTATGACTAAAGCAAAATACCTTCAAGCTAAACAAATGAGTTATTCAAAACAGTTGCTGATTCTTGCAACCTCAGCATGTATTTCTTACATTTTGTAAGTTAATATATAGATGGTGTGTACTATATTGAATGATAGACATGATCTTTGTACTTGGTAGTGAAGAGTCTTGTTTACATAAAAATTAAACCAGTCTAAAGTGGTGAACTCAATCCAAGATGGTTTTGTCAAGCACCTACTTGGGCCCCAGTACAAGGCTAGTATGGAGAAGAGATATTGTGTGGGCTAGGAGAAATACAATACTTTCACATTCAGAGTTACAAATGCATTTCTCTCACTAGACAGGAATTTGAAGAAGAGCCAAAATGATTTTATTACTCTTGGCTCTAGAAATAGTCTATTGCTGGCTGTGTTCAGATGGCAAGTTAGTTGAACATCAAACTTCAAGGAAGCACAGTTTAATACATCATACTATTGCTATGCTATTCAAATAACAATCTGAATATACCCTTCATGTTGTGCCTTACATAATTCAGCCAGGATTTTTTTTAAATTCAAGACTCACCATGTGATCCATTTTATTGCCTTCAGCTATTGAATATATTTTTACCCACATAGACTGCACAGGGCTTAATTTCAACTGATTTTCATTACTATAGTAGTTGTTTGCCACTAGATCATCATAAGAGATTCATGGAAGGCATTGTGAATCTGCACTAGATCAATTTGGCATGAACATAGTAAAATTCAATTCAGGTCTGACTTTTACAGATTTAGTTGTTCTCCCCGCCCACTACTGTGAGGGGGTAATCAGATCATTCAGATGCTACAGTTAGCCAGTTAACTGTACATTGGCTTGCCAGGTCCCAAAGAGTCAATGGGAGCCAATGGGAGACATAATGACATTTCCAAGATGTGCTGATTTTGCCAGAGATACACTGTTGTTGGTAATGTGCTGAAGTCACTTGCCATGCACCTGGCATTAGGGTATGCCAGAGATAGGCAAAACTTGCCATGCACCTGGCATTAGGGGATGCCAGAGATTAGGCAAAACCATATCCCTGCATCCCCAGACTTATGACATGCTTTTTCGTGCCATAACTCTGCCACTGACCTTTGGGGGGGGGGGGGGGTTCTAGGCTGAAAGCCCTTTGGAAGTTGACCACTGTCAGCGCTGCCTCCAGAAATGTCTCCAAACCACACTCAAGCCTGCCGGCACAAGATTTTGTGCCTGATGGACACTGTTGCAGCCCAGACTTCCAGCTTTGGGTGCTGCATGCAGCACATACACACACACACTTATTCCACTGTCATATTTATCCCTTATGCCAGCAAGTTGTATACCTATGTCAGTGCAACTCTGTTCTGATTCCACAGTAGATTCACACACACACCCTTCTGGATTGGGCTGTTAAAGTTTAACAATTAGCTTTTCCAAAGTCCTTAAACAAAATGATGAGACCATAATTAAATTTCAAGCTCACAGCAGAGGCGGCTCATACTTCCCCTCTTCTTAACTCCATGTATCCTGCACCTATTCCACTTGCCTGCTTGCTCATTTCATTTCCTATCCTGAGTTGCACTTAATATGTAGTTTCTGTTGCTGCTGTTCAAAATGTGAGACACAAGACCTTGCCTCCATTTTGTGAATAAGCAGAACCCCTCAAGTGGTTTCCAAACTTTTAAACTAAACTGATAATTCTGACTATGAGGAACCCTTATGTGTGTCTCCACTTCACTCCTATAGCCAATCACTTCCTTTTCCTCTGGAAAGGAACTCATCAGAGTGGCAAATATGGTTCTTTCTCCTCAGTTTTATTCTCACAACAGCCATGTAAGGATGTATCATTTGAAAGAAGAGAAGTCATCTACTGAGCTCTCATGGCAGACTGAAGATTTGAACCCAGATCTCTGTGAACTAGTTTTATATTCTGACTACTGAAATAAAAGAGACTTTCAATATTGATAACAGAACTAGGAGTCACCAAGTGCAATTTCTGCATTGCTCATTCATGGCAAATAACATTTCTTCACATAAAGCAAAAATATAGAAACCCTTCCAGCATATGTGATGGTGACCATTAGCTTCAATGGCTTCCATGTGGATTTGAAAATTAATAGAAGATAGAACTGCCAATGGCTATTAAACATCATGATTAAATTGAACCTTGAACACAGGGACTTTTATTTTCTGAATATTAGGTGCAAGGGCTCTTCCTTGAGGATTTCCCAGAAAATCAAATTGACCATTTGCAAAACAATGCTAGATTAGATGAACCTTTGTTATCTATTCACCAGGGCTTTTCTTTCTTTCTTTCTTTCTTTCTTTCTTTCTTTCTTTCTTTCTTTCTTTCTTTCTTTCTTTCTTTCTTTCTTTTTTTCTTTCTTTCTTGAATTTCACAGGAATTGATGTAGGAAAGGTAGAGATCAAAGATGAAAGGAATTCTTTTTAAGAAAGTGATGTAGTGTTTTCATCACGAGAGATTTAGCAATGTCATTAATTTGGGAAAGGTTGGGAGGGAGGATATTATGATGTAGTGATTAGAATACTGGACTAGGATCTCAGACCCAAGTTCATGAACTTGTTCCACCATGGCTGAATGACCTTGGAATAGTTGTATACTCTTAGCCTTACTTACTTAAAAGGTTTGTTGTGAGAATAAAACGGAGGAAAGGAGAACAATGTAAGTCACTTTGAGTCTCAGTTATGTGGAAAGGCAGGATACAATGAAGCACATGAAGAACTAAATCAGATAGTAAATAATCTAAACCTGAATGACTGGTTTTGTGCCTTCTCTGAATAGAACAAATTGAAACACCAACCAATTGTTTCTAAATGGTTAACAAAAGATTGCTGCAGTTACTAATTAGTACATACAAATGGTGGTTCATCATTTGGTTAATTATAGAGATTTCTGTAATCATCAATGATAAAACAACGCCTACAGTGCTTAGTATTGTGCCGTAGAGGACAAAATAAAATGAATGTTCTGCAGTGCTCACTGTGATCAGGAGGGGCTGAATAAGTTCAGGGATGCTGAAACCAGAGATTGCTGAGCCTAGTGAGAGGGCCCAGAAAGCTTCATGTAGCATCAGAAAGCCTCAGATGAACCTTGAGCACAAGCAAGGGCTGAAAAGTCAGTGGAAACTACTAAGAAGTCCCAAAGAGCTGTGGAAGCCCAGACCCCAGCAGGAAGAATTCAGGAGACTCTCAGGCCCTTTCAGTGCAGCAAATATATAGCGGGTTGCAGTCAGGATAAAGTAACCTGCTTTCCTGTTTTTGTGTTCGCATGCATCCACGGACCCCTCAGAAACAATGCTGGTTGCTGTTGTGCCTTCGCATGGGGACATGTCCCCATGCCTCTGCAGAGCAATGGCAGCTGAGAGGAGGTAAGAGAGGAACTAAAGTGGCAGGCCCCATGCAAAGGTGGCGTTGTGGCCTGCAGGGGCATCAGGGCTGTTTGCACGACACCGTATTGTACGAATAAGAGGTTCACAAGCATTTGATTCAATGCAATAAACACACACACACACACAGAATTCCTGAGATATAAATAGGCTGGAAAATAGGTTTGGAATAGAAAGGGATATTATAAATATAATTATTATTATGACCTGATTGAAGATTTGGCGTTCAGAACCAAACAGCCAGTGTCGGATTCCAGGGGGCACAGTGACAAAGATGGAAAGGTGTCAATGGCACTGGGCAATTGGCCCTTTGGAGGGCAGGTTATTTATAGGGTGAAGAACCACCTTTGGGGAGTGTCAGGAAGACACTCAAGTATGCCGGTGCATCACTGCTCCTGAGGCCTGTGCAAAATGGGCCTGTGAGTTTGGGCCACAAAATATACTCTTGAAAACTTGGGAGATCTTCCTGGAAAATGACTTGAAAAGTGACCCTCAGGTTGCTTGGTTCTGGACTGTTTAATGTCTTGCTTAAATTATATAAAATTCTAGAACAAAATTGAAATCCAGTAACCATTTTGTCAGATAGTGCAACTCAGAGTAAGCTTTGACTCACAAATGCTGGAAAATATTGTTGGTATTTAGGGTACCAGTGGACTCAAATTTTATCCTAAGCAGAGTTGTTCCTTCTAAATCTGTTGATTTCAGTGGACTCTGTTTAGGATTGTTCTGTAAGTGGCTTATAAAATAGGAGTGGTTTGCTTCTGATTTTAATACTTTTCTCAAATTCTTTCACACATATTACTTCTCCCTCTTATACAATGGTTTACAGTTGCTTTATAAAACTATTTTTTAAATATTTGTGAATTTATCCTGCCCTCTTGTGGTATTATATTTGGAAATTATAGTTATATGCTCATCTTAAAACAACATTTAAATGAACACTCTTGTGCACTTTATTCTGTCCTCTATGGCACAATCTTTTGTTAACCGTTTAGAAACAATTCCTTGGTGTTTCAATTCCTTCTGTTCAGAGAAGGCATAAAACCAGTCATTCAGTCATGAGCTCACTAGATTACTTCTCTTCTTTCAAATGATACAACCTTACATGGCCGTTGTGAGAATAAAACTGAGGAGAAAGAACCATATTTGCCACTCTGATCCCCTCAGAGGAAAAGGAAGATAAAATGTGATTAATATTATAGGAGAAGGGAGACACACTGGGTTCCTCATAGTCAGAATTATCAGTTTAGTTTAAAAGTTTGGAAACCACTTGAGGGGTTCTGCTTATTCACAAAATGGAGGCAAGGTCTTGTGTCTCACATTTTGAACAGCAGCAACAGAAACTACATATTAGTATAACCCCTAGATAGGAATGAAATGAGCAAGAAAGGGGTGGAATGGTGCAGGATACATGGAAAGCAGAAGAGGGAAGCAAGGCTGCCCTGCTGTGAGCTTGAAATTTAATTATGGTCTCATCATTTTGTTTAAGGACTTTGGAAAAGCTAATTGTTAAACTTTAACAGCCCAATCCAGAAGGGTGTGTGTGTGAATCTACTGTGGAATCAGAACAGAGTTGCACTGACATAGGTACACAACTTGCTGGCATAAGGGATAAATATGACAGTGGAATAAGTGTGTGTGTGTATGTGCTGCCTGCAGCACCCAAAGCTGGAAGTCTGGGCTGCAACAGTGTCCATCAGGCACAAAATCTTGTGCCAGCAGGCATGAGGGTGGTTTGGGGACATTTCTGGAGGCGGAGCTGACTGTGGTCAACTTCCAAAGGGCTTTTAGCCTAGAAAACACCGCCCCCCCCCAAAAAAAGGTCAGTGGCAGAATTATGGCAAGAAAAAGCATGTCATAACTCTGCTGTTTCAGTGGGGGTTCTGGGTGGCAGGACCTTTTCTCTATTTCACTCTTTCTGTGCTGCCCTGAACACCTTTGAAAGCAGCAGGGCTACTGCATTCTCCACCCTCCGTCTGGATTGGGCTGTTAAAGGTCATGATTGTGTTGTGTTACAGACTTCTATGGTTGAATTATTGCAAGATTCATTCCAAGTTCTGCTCCATAGGATCCATAAGGTGAGGTTACACTGGCACCTGAAAATGCAAGAAAAAAATGTGACATTCCCTATGAAGTTTTGCATGGGTCAAGATGCATTGAATGAAAAACTAATTTTTTTCATATACTACCCTGGGTGTCAAGTCAGACTTCCTGATATCTTGTGACACACACGTTTCATCCAAACTTTCTGTTTTTAAAGATAAATTTAAAGTAACTTTGATGATACCAAAATGCAGTATGGGGTGGTCCTCGTTTTACAGTTTTAAAAAGCAACCCTAATTTTAAACCTCACATCACATCCACAGCATATTCTATTTAAAGGGATGAAGTGTGATCAGAGAGCAGATGTTTTCATGATTCTAAGAAAAGTGCAGACGCACAGGAAGAACTTGGCTTGACTTTTCTGGTAAAAGGGCTCTTCACGGTGGAGCTTTGTAGTGCTTCCAATAACAGTGTTCCGCATTTACCATGGCAACTGCTACTTTGGTAACAAGAAGCAATCTGAGAGCTCTTGGAGTATTTATTGTGCATGGACTTTCATCAACTTCTTTATGCCTGCAATGGATAACCAAGAGGTAACTAAACCATAGGCTGAGGAGAAAAATCAGTTAAGGAGCCTTAGAAAACAACAAAGTGTGCTTGTGACACATGGTCTGTGTCTTGTTTGCCATGTGTAGCCACTTCAAGGGGCAATCATAAAGGGATCCAGCTTCCAACCAAAGAGATGGAACTTGAAAACCAGACTGAATTGAAAATGCATTTTAAATTAAAGTAACTGCATTTATTATTTAGCCACAGCCAATGAATTCCCTTTCAAAGCTGTTCTGTTGAGGTATCCCATTAAAACGCAAATGAGTTCACTCTGCTCTTGTTTAATTAGGTTCATTTTCTGTCCCATGCTTGAACATCTGACCAGACACTACCACTGTCATGGGTAAAGATCACACAGTAATCACACTGCATCACTAGCTGCTTTGCTTCAGTGGTAAGATATCTGGAAAATATTGAAGTGAAGGGGATATTTAGTTTCTTTCATCCAAAGTATTTTCAAAATTGCTAAATCAAGCAATATATTTCAGTAGATATCAGTGGGTCAGCTGGAAAACTGGGAGCCATAGAGTTGAGTGAGGGGAAACTGGCTATTGTATGAAAAACTATTTTCGTAGAGGGGAGCACAAAACAAGATCATCTAATAAGAAGTGTACAACAGTGATCGTGAAGAAATGCCCCCCCTTCCCTTTTCCAAACAGGTATCATAGCTTTGGAGGACTTAAAAATGCCAGAGGGACATCTGAAAGAGCTACTTGACCTAGGGAGAAAAAACCCAGACTGACTCTGACAGAGGGGTGGGGCCTGGGAACTGATACATCTGCTGGGAACAGAGGGGCATGGTCTTCTGGGCTACTGAAGGGAGCAAAGTTCTTGCCTGGACTCTGGAGAGAGCAGCCATTTTTGGACCATGTGCTCACCCAGGGAGCTGACCCAATCTTCCAGGTAATGAGAACTCTGTGAGAATTGTAACCTTCTAAGCTTAAGAGCCTATCCTATTGTAACAACTGCTAGGGTATGTCTAGAGAAAGGGATAGCAGAATTGCATCTATATCTCATTTGTTTTGGAAGCCCTTGCTCAATCTAGTGCAGTGCTAAAACATACTTGTAACCATTCTATTTTTAATAAATACTTTTGAGCCTCAGTTGTGGAGAACAGTTCTCTGTACCACCTAGGCCTCCACCGTGGTGGATGTGCTATCGGAATAGGAGGGCACCAGGAAGAAGACAGGCAGTTGGTAAGCATCTGTTCCTCCAGTCAGCCCTGTGGAACCCAGAAGAGGGGAACCAGGGGAAACTGAGACTAGGCCTCAGAGTTGCAGAGCCCTGACCCTCCCCAGCCAGAAGTTCCTCAACTTCCTCCCAGAAAGAGAAAGCAAGTCCTTTCCAGGAAAAGGTGGCAACTCCTGGTAGAGGCTTGGGTGGAGTACGGCTTGCCAGGCAAAGCAAGCCCATTCCGCCACAGTGATAAAAAGTCTACAGAATTTACCTCATTTTCCTGCAGACTCCAAATATCAAGAAGGCAGTGGATCTACAATATGGAGACTCAGGGAAGAACTGGTGGGGGATGACAGGAAGGTCTGTAAACTGACAGTGCCAAGTAGAGCTGTTACAATTTTTTCTGGAATTTTTGGATTGAGGTTTTTTTGGACTCAACGTTTTTTTGTAAAGCTGTAAAGTCAAATACCCATACTGGTAAATGGTATTTTTCAGCTTTTTAGGGGAGGGGAAGAATCTGGAAAAGTTTGGTTCAACTAAAGTCTTTGAGGAGGAATTAAGTCATGGGGGTGGGGGCAAATTTTCAGCATAGCTGCAAGTGACTCTCCTTAGAAGAGCCTCCAGGTTTGGTGGCATTTGATTTAGGGTGTCAGTTGGTTACATTAGTCTCAAGTTACAATAGTCTCAAGCTTACAGAATGTCAAAAAATTCTTTCAAGAGGCTTGTGTTACATGTGGTGGAGAGAAAATGGATGGGATACATGCATGGAATTAGGACTGTACCCCCTTTTCAACCCTGTTTAAATGGGGATGGCAATATTTTATGGGAAAACACAGACTGCACTTTTAAAGCATGACTTTTAGGAAAGAGTCTGCAAATGTGATTTTGCATGGTTCAATTGACCATGTTTGTTACACCAAGGGATCTAAAACTTGTGGCTCTCTATGCTAATCTCTCTTCCTCTGTTAAAAAGTGCATCAAAAGCTAGGTGTCTTACATGGACTTCAATAAGACCATTTCCACACAACACAATCATACCAGGTCAGAATTGGCATCTTACAATCCGGATCTCTTTTATCCTGGGTTCTCTCTTTGCATGGCTGCCCATTTTGTGAAGGAATCCAGTGAAGACCAGGAGGAAATACTCCAATTACTTTCACACAAGCCTGGGTCTCTTGTATTTACAGTGCAAGCATATCCATGCATACCCGGTGTCCCACATTCTGATTGGCTGTTATTTTTGAGCGGCAGCTTGAATGAACATCAGTTGGAGAAATCGGGGGTGGACAGCGAGTTGGGCTGGGGTGGGGAGATCAGGCGCCTGGGCAGGAAAAATAAACTGGTTCTGCTCCCATAGTATTTGCATGGTAGCGGACTCACCCTGGGATTTTTTTAAAGAATTGCCAAATTGCCGATTTTTGAAAATCCCAAGATGAGGGAAATATCGCAAGGCAGACCCACTTTAGGACCAGGAACTGTCCGAACTTCTGGGCCAGACTGGGATATTTCCCTTGCTCAACCCAGGATATTTGGACTGTGCAAAAACGGCTTAACTCACAACCACAGCAGGACCCAATTTAGAATGGGACAACAGCATAGTATGGGGGGTTGTTGAGCCTTGACCATTCATTCTCCCTGTATAAAATATCCTCAGAGGTGCTATTTGCCCTGTAGAGAAACAAATGTACATTTTACAGGCAGGTAGTAGGTGGGGAGGGGAACATTATAGTAGGCAAAGCAAAACAAGAAGGATGTTAAAATCTTCCATCATGTAATACCCCTGTCCCAGTTCAAACCATGCACCTTTTCTGCAGCTGCTATTTATAGAGATTTTTAAAGACTGGAGGTGATCCCAGATCTCCAAAGTCTTGCTGTATTTGACTTTAAATTTAAAACAGGACTTAACAAATCTCAGGCACGAGGGCACCTGGAAATTTCATTGTGGCACTCAGTACTTTCATCAGTCATTTATTGTCGGTTCTTCTGGGTGATTCTCAGTAGAAGTACAAAGTTTATTTAGGTAAGAGATAGAGGATAGCTTTTTGCTGTGATGACAACTGGAGTTATTCTATAATTTATATACTACAACTTTTGTTATAACTGTAGAAAATGATAACTTTTGCAGAATTTAGGATTCAATTTTATAGTAGCAATGATACGAAAATGCAGTCATTAAAATATAAAACCTCAAAGGCCAAACAATAAGCCTAGGTCCTGAATTTTTTGAATGTCTCATAAAGCCAAATAAAAATGGTCAAAGCTTACTTTAAGAAGTTTCTGGTAAGTTCCTAAAACTTTAGGTTTACAACAGTTTCATTTTAGTGGATGAATGATTCAAGAAATAGGCAATGGTGCCCTCAAGTGGTTTTCAGAGGAGTTGAGTAAGCTATCTAGTAAACTTATAAGAAACAAAAGTATTTGCCCATAATGGGTCCTGGATCAGAATTTACATGTTTGTTACCAACAGCAAGGTAATATTTGTGACTCTGTAACTTTTCTAATATGCATGCTGCTAATTCTGAAAAAATACCAAAACATTTGTTTAGTTGACACGATTTATTGCAGACATGTTTATTTGAAGTAAACATGTTATGAGCCAGTCACTGAATTAAATTCACATTCTTTCTAGGCAAATGATTGGCCACTGATCAAGCTGTTCCACGACAACATGCAGATTTGCTGGTAAACATTCTAAATGCTGCACATCCTAAAGACCAGGTTATTTGGGATTCCAAAAGGGGAGACATTTGAATTAGGACAAATTCAGAAGCTCTACTTTGATAATAGATCTATGCAAATCTTTCCTATTTTCTTTTCATGGATGACCTGATAGTATTTAGCTTAAAAGGTTCCAAAACTCTGCGGGCATGAAGTGAGGGCAATTAAGAGGGTCTGCCATTGGAGAATGGTGGATCCAAGTATTTTTTATGGGGGATTCATGCTGGTCCAGCTGCAGTACTGTCAGTGCCCTGGTCAATCCCAGGGGTTAAGGCTTTGACCTGTGCTCTTGTTTAGATGCCCTGTCCCACCTAGTAGAGCTCATTTGCTGTTTTGTTGAGGAGCTTGGGCAAGGATGATGGTGAGAGCAATGGTGACAAGAGACAACAAATGGAAATGGGCTAGAGATTTAGAGGCTATTGTATGGCATTGATGGTGACAAGGAAAGTATTGTTTTCTGCTACACTTGTGTTACCTAGGATGGAAACACAGTCTCTCAATAATGTGGGGAAAATTAGTTCAGAGCAGACTGCTTATTAATATTGCAAGAGGCAGGGTATGGAATCTTTAATACCAACGTATATGAAGATCAACTCTTGGAAGAAAATCCACAGAGAGGAATATAAAGCAAATTTGACAACCTTTATTGTATGAATAAGAGGTTCACAAGCATTTGATTCAATGCAATAAACACACACACACACACACACACACACACACAGAATTCCTGATATATAAATAGGCTGGAAAATAGGTTTGGAATAGAAAGGGGTATTATAAATATAATTATTATTCTGACCTGATCGTGGCTTGAAGATTTGGGATTCAGAACCAAACAGCCAGTGTCGGATTCCAGGGGGCAATGCACTGGGCACAGTGACAAAGATGGAAAGGTGTCAATGGCACTGGGCAATTTGCCCTTTGGAGGGCAGGTTATTTATAGGGTGAAAAACCACCTTTGGGGAGTGTCAGGAAGACCTTTGGGAGGTACTGTAACCTCTGGGAGGGGTCCATATGGATTGTTTGAGAAACAATAAAGTCCATTATAAGGTAGTTAGGAGAAGTTAGTTACAGAAGGGAGTATTTGAGTTAAGATAATTAGGGGAGGCAATGACATCAAAGGTCTTCTTGTGGCTGGAAATGAGTATCCATTTAGCAGGGCTATTGTATTGTGTTGAGGACATATTTTTCTTTGGTTGTGGAGCTGAAAATGTGCTGCTATGGCAAGCAAGCTGAGAGCATGAGAACAGAAAGAACAAAAAAAGATTCCTAGAAGTTCCTTGTAGACAAAAGTTCCATTTGCCAGAGAATGGGTTCCCTGCACATCAGCATCACCCTCTAGGCTGGCATGCGGGCAGGAATACCTGTGAATAAGCACTGCTCCCTGCTATGCAGAGGCAGAGCTACCAGGGGAAGGGGTCGCACATTGCTCCGGGCATGCGTTAGGGGGCAGAAAATCATCCCCCACTGCCACCCACCTCCCCCCCACACACACACATACACTTACCTTAGTTCAGCCTGAAAGTGGAGGCTGGAAAAGCTGTCTGTTCACTTGAGGCTGAAAATGGCCTGGTGGGAACTACACTCCCCAGGAGACCTCGCGAGCCCTAAGGTCTCCTGGGAAGTGTAGTTCCCACCAGGCTGTTTTCAGCCTCAAGTGAACAGGCCGCTTTTTCCAACCTGCACTTTCAGGCTGAACTAAGGTAACTGTGTGTGTTGGCAGCAGGGTGGGGGGAGGTGGAAAACGCAGAGTGCGTACCGGGTTCAGAATGGTCCAGCTACGTTTCTGCTGCTATGCCAGGGTGTTATGGTTACACTTATATTTGCACAAATCCTGTTGTTGAGTGCTTTAGTACTTTGCAAGCTTTTGTGGGAATCAAAGGAGCCCTGAAAGGCATTTTGCAGATAAAATGACAGCAATAGCTAACACCTTGCAGCTAGACAGGAAGGATCTGGCTTCTGATATTCATGCCCTCTTGACATCCAAGTAGAACTATTGTAATATATTGTGAAAAGTGCACAAATGCTACAATTAGGTAGAAATGCAACTGCCAGATAGCTGGTAAAGGAGCAAATTACATCTGTTTAATCCACACTAGTTGTCAGTTTCTAGAACCAATTAGAACCCTTAACATTCTAGGTCGGTGGTGGCTAACCTATGGCACGGGTGCCAGAGGTGGCACTCAGAGCCCTTTCTGTGGGTACGCGTGCACAGAGTTCGTCATGTGGGGGGTGGAAAATCACCCCCCCACACACACACACACACACATCTAGGCTGGCTTCGGCACGATCCTTTATCTGGGAGTAAGCTCGGTTGCTGGCAATGAGGCTTGCTTCTGAGTAAACCCTCCTAGGGTCGTGATTCACCCATTTGAAGCGTTGCATAGTTGCTTCGCCAAGCTTACTCCTGAGTAATGGGTACCTTGGAACCAACCGTTTTATCTAAACTAAAACCTCAGTATTTAGGTTAAATTGCCATGTTGGCACTTTGCGATAAATAAGTGGGTTTTGGGTTGCAATTTGGGCACTTGGTCTCAAAAAGGTTTGCCATCACTGTTCTAGGTGGTCTGGGACCACAATATCTCTAGGACTGCCTGCTCCCATATATGGCAGCCTTTTTCAAATTAAGCTTCTGTTACTGGTTTTTTAATTGATAAATTCATTATTTTCTGATAATAGTTTTATTCTGATGCTGGTGTTAATAATGTTGATTTTCATAATGTTGGCTTTATGCTGTTTTATTGTCAATTTCTGAGTTTTTTTAATGTGTTCTAACTCACACTTTGGCTCTATTGTATGAATGTTATTTATTCATGTAAACATTTATATCCCAGAAAAAGTTTAGAACTCAGAAATGCATAAAATAAATGTATGGTGCTGTATAATATCAACATATTTTATCTTTTAATACTATAAATGTAAACAATTTCTTTTTAAAAGTTAAAATATAAGAAAAAGTAAAATTCAGACTTATTCTCTTGTATGAAGAGAAGGTCAACATTTTTATGTGAATTTCCAGATTGCAGGGGTACCCCACCCTCAACCTCAGTGATGCTGAAGCAATAACTGTATTTAAAGACAATGATAAAATAACATGGAGGAAGATACAAGAGGATATGCAAAGATTATCTAAATTGAAAATTTCATGGCTAGGAACCTTCCACAATAAAAATGAATGTATTACAAAACTTATTGTTAAAAATTTCAGCTGTTACCAATTTTTATACAAGAAAAACCTTGAAGGAATGACAGAGTTCATATGGTATGGTAAAAAAACAAGAATCATATTTAAAGTTTTACAAGATAAAAGAGAGAGGAGACTAGCAGTACCTAATATTGTCAAGCAGCTAGTCTGGATTGTGGATTGGATCAAAACGTCCAGACCAAAGAACAATAAAACTAGAAACTAAATCTAGAAGAAGGTTGATACACTTGTTTATGGACTGAAAGGTAAACTACAAAATAATAATAAGGAAGCCATATATTTAGAGATGGGGCATTTAGAATTTGGAAATTCTGAGATCTGATGAGATCAGGCTAGCCTGGAGCTATACAGGTCAGGAAATTCCTTTATTAGAGTCAACTGAAGAAAGCATTTAGCAAGCATTGGAGTTTGTCAGAATTCTTTTATACTAGTTAATAGTAGCCAACTAGTGTGAGATGAAGTGCTGTTTTGCTATCCATGTTACAATAATGAATGAACAGAAACCCTTAATGGCATTCAGATAGCAAGGATAATACATACTTTTAAAAATAGAAATTTGTAAAAAAACACACCATGTAACAAAATAGGGATCTATATTTTTAAAAATCCTCTAAAATGATGATTTAAAAACTGAATAAAATGCTTCAAAAATTACATTAAGAGAACCATGCAATTACAATATAGAACTTCCTGGCAGCCAACTCTAAGACTTCTCTTGACCCACTGTCCAGAAGGAAGAGGGTTTTCTGTTGGTCTGTGAGAATGCTGTTGTCAATCAGCAGAGGAGCCAGGAACTTCCTCCTAGCTGCGTTATATAAAGGACAACGGTGCAGGATATGATGAACTGACTCTTCACAAATCATGTTACAAATGCAAAGCCTTTCATGGTGTGGTATTTTCATCTCCCTACCAGATCTCAGAGAAGATGGGATGATGTTACATCTTGCCAAGGAGATTGCATGTCACAGTTTGGGATCAGGAAGTAAATATAAATAGTTTGATATGATTGTTTTCCCCAAGGAAATGCCAAGATACAAAGGTGAGCAGAATCTGCTAGCCTGATCAATCAGGCTCTGGTACTCTAAATCAGGGGTCTTCAAACTATGACCCTCCAGATGTCCATGGACTACAATTCCCATCAGCCCCTGCCAGCATGGCTAAGTGGCAGGGCTGATGGGAATTGTAGTTCATGAACATCTGGGGGCCATAGTTTGAAGACCCCTGCTCTAAATCATAGAGTCTGTCTCTGATTCTGTTGAACACTTCATTACAGGACAGCAGAACTAAGGAGTCTACCGGAAGCCCCATCCTTTCTAGTTGGCCCTCAATATGGATCCACTATTCCGCGCAATGCAGTACGGTTAGGGCCTGGTATGAAACCTTGCTCTCACGGGTGAAACAGGCAGGTCCTGCAACCCACTTGTTCCATTATTCCCCTTCTGAATGGTTAAAACTTCTATTTTCCAAAGAGAGAAAAATGTATTTAGATTGATATAAGGTCACTAAAGTTGGAGTTTTATTCTCAATCTTATTCCTAATAACTACTGGGAAATCATGGACAGATAAGACATGTGACTTCAGGTGTAACTTGAGGTATTCTGCCACAGTGTGAAGCAGAAATAAACAAACTTTCTCTAATGTATTCCTTTCTTTAATGTTCTGAGAATTTGCTTTAGCCTGCATTCAACTCCTATGGAATTCTGTTTTAATTCAGAATGTATTTTAATAGTGAAGCATGCACAGTCTGCCACAGCCTTCCATTCAACTACAGGCTTTCTTCTCAGTGTTGTCAAAGTACATATAAATGTTGAGAAAATGCTGCCCCAGAAGTATTCTTCATGTGATTATAAGAATGATTTCAAGATTCTTTGCTTGGAGAAAGGGATTATTGATGCAAATACATGTCTTCTTGTGAGAAGATAAGCCACCACATAAAAATAACCTTTTAAGAGCTGTGCATACAATTACATCAACTTGGGGAGGGGGCTTGGGGGGTGTTAAATAAATCATCTATGTATCCTAAGGCACCTGCACTCTGTACTTTGTGGAAAAGTAACATTTATGAAATCATATTTACAAATCCAATCAAACCGCAGTGCTTTAATATCTATATATATATAAAAATCTAACAGTGTGTTTGTCCCTGATGGTCTCCCTCAGAAGCTGCTGGACGGATTGCCCCCAGATTTTCACAGGACGTCCCTCCCTGTTGTGGGCAGGTAATCGGACCTTCAAATCGCTGAAAGTCCATACCTGAGCCAGGTAAAACATCTTTTTCCTGGTGCACCAGGCCATGAAGCTGCCTCTGTTTAACTGTCACCCTTAGAATGTTCGTGCAGCCTGTCTGTGGTCTGAGGGGTTAGAACAGGGGTAGGGAACCTGCGGCTCTCCAGATGTTCAGGAACTACAATTCCCATCAGCCCCTACCAGCATGGCCAATTGGCCATGCTGGTAGGGGCTGATGGGAATTGTAGTTCCTGAACATCTGGAGAGCCGCAGGTTCCCTACCCCTGGGTTAGAATGTTCGTGCGGATGGGCAGAGATGAGCAGTGAAAACAGTAAATAGGTAATACTGTTAGGTGATACGAGTGGAAGTGAAACACATACACACTTTGCCATGTGAGATGTCAGGTGAGGTTCCCCCCTCTCACACGCAGGTAACTTTCACTCTCTGTGCCTCACCCACTGCTACCACACAACACCATCCAGCTCATCCTCACACACCTCACTCTGCCCTCCCTCACATCCAGCCACCACTTACCCACTTCCTCACCCATATTCGCCACAGCTCTCTTTTACTAAAAGCGAGCTGGAGTTTGCCTTTTTCTTCTAAGAAAATCTGCAGGGTTGGGGGAGAACCAACACTACTGGCTCTGCTTCTTTTGCACGTGGCCCTTTACGAACCCAGGGAGCTGGCCTCGATCTGAGCGCCTCACCACCCTGCCTCTGCTGCCTGACTGGGAGAGCCTGCTTGCCCCAGTTTTGCCTTACCCAAGCCAGGACTGTGTGTGTCAACCAGCCTCATGGACAGCAGGATTCACACTCTGGACAGTTCCGTTGTGGAATGGGAAGGGTTATCTTATACTAAAAAAACAAGACAGCACCATATAACAATGTGCATTGAAAAGGGAAAGAGGGATTCCATTTGACCACCCCAAAAGGCTATGCTGGGTATCATTGGACCTGCATGGACATCTGTGTGGGTTGTGGACTGTGATGAGAAGGACAATTGCCACAGCAATGCGTGGCTGGGCCCGCTAGTGTTTAATAAGTTTGCAGTGCTTTATCAATATGCATCAAGGTACTGTGGCAACTGGGAGATGCAAATGAATCGATGAAACAAGTATTTGCCTCATACCATATATAAAATACAGTGAGGCAGTGAAGGATCCTAATGTATTGATTGCATGTTGGAAACAGGACTACATACTTCAGAATTCCAAAATTTAAAAATGAATGAATAAAAACAATTTTAATAATAGGCCATCACTTGTCAATGCAGTTACCATAACTTTTTTGACCAGGAGAAGGAAGCTTGCTCAGGCCAATTTCTGCTGTTCAGGTTCTTATTTTCATCTGTTTCATGTTTCTAAGCAACATTTGTTTATTACAGCTTCATAATTGAATTTGCAGTTGGGGTTTGCATTGAAGCTTCTTTTTATTGCATCCATAGAAAAGAATAAATGTCCCCATATTTTCACAGAACAACCCAACACCACAATATCTATAGACGTCCTTTATTTTTCAAGTTCTAATCTTACATTCTGCAGGACCCCTCTGGTTTCTTTCAGCTTTCAACTCAGCAGTCTATTAAACCCCAAACAAGATGACTTGAAGATGAATCATTCCAAGCACCATTGTGTTGATACAGCACAGAGACAAAAAGGCTGGAAGGTTGTAGCAATTCCATGAAAAGTTAATCTCCAAAAGGAAAGCATAGAAGGGTCAATAGGCCTTAGCCATTACTGAAACTAGCAGTCACCATCAGCCTGAGGAGAGTTTCAAAACATTTGCTCCCAGGACCCATAATATCAGGTTGGTTACTGAAATATTACCTTTTTTGTTGCCATATCAGAGAAAAGATACAGTTAACCTTTTACTAGCTGAACATTCTAGCCTGGTGAGTGGGTAAAAAGAACTACAAAATGCTTGATATTTGACAACATTAATGGCTTATTATGTAAGCAAAGGTTGACTTCTCATCTGTTTCTGGTGGACCTTCTGGTATCTGCTGATTGTTAGGATTCTTGCAACACAGAGAAGATGTGAAAAGTCATAGACATACATTCCACTGGTTGAATCAGGTTTAATCTCAAATTGCAGCCTGTACAATTGAATTCTTTAAAAACTTTTCATTTTATTAAGCCTTAGAAATTATTCTGGTATGGTTTGTATTTCTATTGAATTATTTTAGAGTTTTAAATGTTTTTAATTGCTGAAATGTTTTCATGTGTGCTGCCTTGGGGACCCTGTGAGATAAGCATAAAAATGTTTTGAACAAATATATAACCACAGTTAAAAAGAAGCTTCATTGCTCTAATACAGTCTACATAAAACTGCAGCTGATGGAAAATGTGGCCTGGGGGTGGACACATGACTGCGGGGATCATACTGCTCTTATTTAGCAATCTGTGAGCTGGACTTGAAAACCAATAGGCAACCAAAGCAAAGTGTGTGCGCTTACCTATAAAGATCTTCTTGGCTTGGGATGCAAATCTCTTTTGATAAGAACTCAACTACCAACTTCAGCAGCACAGCAGCACCTGCCTGTTATCCCAAACCCTGCACATCTGTGTTCCATTGCTTCCTACCCACTGGTTTTCTCTACAGTTTCTCCCTCCCAGTAGAACAGCCTTCCAGGAGAATTTAGAAAGACCCTGTCTCTTATAGTTTTAAGGGCTTTACAGTATAAGCGTCAAGCTTCTTTACCATCGCGAAGGGCCGGTCGGCGTAATTGACGCCGATCGATGACGCTGAGACCGTCCCCACGCGGACGGTCCCAGAAAAGAACCAGGGAGGGCGCCAGCTGGGCCGCCGCCTGGTCGCCTTACCTGTTTCTCCGCCTCCACGCCGCTGGGGCCTGGGGACATCGCCTCCCCTGCCCCGCGCTGCATGCTTCCGGTCGCAGAGCAGGGAGTATAATCCCCAGGCCCCGGCGACACTCCGGAGGGCCGGAGAGCAGGTAAGGGAAGCAGGGGAAGCGCCGGGAAACCGCTGCCGTTCGCGCAGCAGTGGCTTCAAGACGCCTTTCCCGAGCAAGAGCGCTTCCCAGCACTCTGGGAAAATGCCGAAGTGGGGACGGACGGACGGCGCGAGGGCGGCGCGGCTGCGATGCAGCTGCGCCCCCTGTGCGAATGGCGGCCTGTGGACGGCGTTTTTGCAGTCCCCAGGCCGCCATATTCCGCCCGTGCGGAAACGACCTAAGTTTCTCAGAGTTTTTGGAGTCTTGTGATGGCTTGTGCAGGCAGCTTTAATCATTTGATGGTTTAAGCTTTTGTGTGATTTATATTCTTATTACCTACCTTTGTTACCCAAAATGGTAGGGTCTGCTCCTTTAGGATGGGGAATTAATGGGGACAGACATTGCTTTGCAAGAGGGGATAACCACAGATCTTTGCCACTGGAGTTTATAAAGGTGAACCTCTGCAAGAAAAATCCGCAGGAATCAGAAAAGTAAAGTTTGACCATTTTTATTGGAAAATGAAACAATAAACCTACACACACACAATGGTAAAAACACAGTCACACAGAGGACTTAAGAGGCCTAGCATAAAAAAAGAAGTGAGGAGATAGGTCTGGAAAGGTCCAGAAGTAGAGTCCAATGCTTGTGCTGGATTCCAAAAAGATGGGGTAAAGCAGCTGACACACAGTGCAACCAAACCAAAGGCGGTCCAGAAGCCACAGGACATAGCATAACTAGACCAGAGTTCAATCAAAAAACACTGAGCAAAGAGTGCAGAGAGAGCAGCCCAGTTACAGGAAAAATTAGCCCTCTAGCAATGTTAATAGAGCTTAACCTTCCCAAACAAAGAAAGTTCTTGTCCTCCAGAAGATAATAAGGTGGATGACCCAAACTGGGAAGCATCCAGTGGTTGATTAGATTTAAGGTGAAACTGATGAAATCATCATTCTAGGGTTATTCCAGTTCAAAAGTGAATTGGTGCTTCCCAAGAATGAGGCAAGAAAGACATGATAGAATTAACGAGGCAGATAAAGCTGTCAGAGAGATCTGATTGTATCAAGTGGCTGGCACCTTAGTGCATCTTCTGTGAAAAATCTTTTGTGCTGAGTTCAGAGGGAAGAGGCTATTTCTCAGGGTTTGGCCATTGTTTCCCTAATAACTGCAGGAAGGACATACCTGGCTGGTATGCATACTGAATGAGGGACTGAGGGACTTGTCCAGACAGATTTTTTTTCCTATAGACAACATAGTACAGGGCTGGAGATAGCATCCATCTTTGAACCTATATTGCCAGGGTACTGTTCTGGGTAAACTGGTAGAGCATTCTCGGGAACAGACCCCCCTTGTCCTTCCACAGGCCAGTGTGGTAACACCTTGGATCCAATTTTCTAGGGGAAAGGCAGGGTTATCAAGTGTTTTGAGCAAAAAAGAGGAGTTTGGATTTATATACTGCTTAACAGTAAGAGTCTCAAAGCAGTTTACACACTCCTTCCCTTCATCTCCCCACAACAGACTCCTTGTGAGGTAGGTTGGACTGAGAGAGTTCTGACGTAATAGTGACTGGCCCAAGGTCATCCAGCAGGCTTCATGCGTACAGGCAGGGAAACAAATTGAACTCAGCAGATAAGAGGCCTCTGCTCATGTGGAAGAGTGGGGAATTAAATTAGGTTCTCCAGATTAGAGTCCACTGCTGTTAACCGCTATCCAGTGGTGGCGAACCTTTGGCACTCCAGATGTTATGGACTACAATTCCCATCAGCCCTTGCCAGCATAGCCAATTGGCCATGGTGGCAGGGGCTGATGGGAATTGTAGTCCATAACATCTGGAGTGCCAAAGGTTCGCCACCATGGCGCTATACCATGCTGGCTTTCTGAGTGGCATAAATACTCAAAATATTACTGATTTAAGTGACACTGGAGCATATAGAATCCACGCAATCTGGTAACTGGTAAACACTTACTAAGAGTGACTACTCAGCCAACCAGAGGCGTAGCTAGACCAGAGTGCACCCGGTGCACACTCTGGCTTTTACCCCCCCTGGTGCCCCCTGCCCCCCGCGGTGCCCCCCTTGCGCCCCCTTGCACTCCCCATCCCCCCCACGGTGCCCCCATGGCTTCCCCCCGCACCCCACCCCACCCCACTTACTTTTAGGAAAGGAACTGGCCAGAGAAGAAGGCCAGAAGCCTGCCTGCATTGCCGCTGGGAAATGTAGTTCCCACCAGGCCCAGGCAATGCAGGCAGGCTTCTGGCTTGCTCCATTCCTAAAAGTAAGTGGGGTGGTGCACTGCAGTGGGGGCGCTGGGTGGGGGCGCTGCCAGGGGTGCCACGGGGGGCACCAGGGGGGCGCAGGGGAGAGGAGGGGGATTTTTCCACCTCCATGTGACTAGAAATGGTGCGTCCGGTGCATCGCGCACCCCCTGCCCCTTGGTGGCTTTGCCACTGCAGCCAACTGCCAACTGCCATGAAGAATTCTGCCACCTCTGCACACTCAAAAAACTGTACATTTTGCATTTTGAACTTCAAATCAATGTGATCATATAGAATGCTTGACTCAAGAACAAAATGGGCATTGCAAGCCAGGTATGCTCAACTTTGAACCTGTTGTGCACAAAAAGCAAAGTTTTACAGATTAGATGTTTTGATCCCTGAGATATGACTGAATATTCTTATGCTGAGGATCACCAAACAGTCATTTTCTCAGTTGAAGCAATTTTGAGCAGAAACAAAGAGGGATGGAAAAATGGCCCTGAAAAAATTCCTTCAAAGGAGGAAAGGAGAGGCAACTGGCCCACTTAGTGGAACATGTGCTGCTCCACTATCATAGTAGTATCAGAGAAGCCTGTTGTAGAACATTCTCATCTTCCATCACATTCTATTTTGAGATCATTATATGCAGTCAAAGAGATCTATATGAGGTTGTTCAATGTGTGTTCCCTTTAAAAGGGGGAAATATTGCAAATTAATTTTTCTCTACTTTTAGAACCACATATATTTGTGTGTACACAGAAATTAGTTCCACCACTGGGCACCTTATGAATCTGTTATGGTAGACTCTTGACTGCTGAATTTTACACAGCAATAAATGTATCCAATGTTATCCTGGGAAATGGCATTTTCTGGCCTCTCTTTGTAATAACCCCACCCTCACCCCCTGCTGACCTTTGGATGCTTTTACCATTGGGTAGAGTATTTTCAGCTTGTGACTATAAGTTTACACATTTGATATGGCTTTGACCCAAAAAAGCTTGTGCTGCAATAAATGTTCTAGTCTTGAAGATGTCAGAAACCCCTTTGTCATTTTGACTGCCACACAGACTAACCCCCAGATTTATATTCCTCTTTAAAGTGTGACAATATTTTGCTTATACAGATAAATGCAGCGACTCTTCAAAATAATGAATCCTGGGGACTAGAAACCTACTGCTAAAAGAGCAATAAGAACACAGAACTCAAAGAGCTGGGAAAACCCTGTGGCTACTCAAGTCTACTGTCTTGTCCTCCTTGCACTGAGAGCAGTGGCACTCAATCCATGGTTTGCAAAGAGCCACATTCACAATTACATATGTATGTTCTGTCAAGTCACAACAAACTAATGGCAACTCTAGCAATTGGCTTTCAAGGCAAGTAAGAAGCAGGTGTGGTTTGCCATTGCTATGCACTGCAAAGTCTCTCTTGGTGGGTTCCCATTCTAGTTCTGACTCTGCTTTGCTTCTGAGATCTAACTATTTTGGCTATGACATGCCACTTTCCATCACAATGTATTCATAATTACCATCAATCAAAAGAACAACGCCTACCATAAATACTCGCATATAAGTCGAATTTTTCAGCACATTTTTTGTGCTGAAAAAGCCCCCCTCGACTTATACGCGAGGGAGGTGTATTTAAAATATATATTTTAGGTTTTTTCTTTGTTGGCCACCAGGGGGCGCAGTTTTTAGGATAGCAGCACCAAAATTACAGGGATTTTTAAAGAGACTCTCCAGACAATACCACCCAAGTTTGGTAAAGTTTGGTTCAGGGGGTCCAAAGGTATGGACCCCCAAAGGGAGTGCCCCATCCCCCTTGTTTCCAATGGGAGCTAATAGTAGATGGGGTTACATTTTGAGGGTCCATAACTTTGGACCCCTTGAACCAAACTTCACTAAACCTGTGTGGTATCATCAGGATAATCTCTTTCTGATACCAGCCTGGTTTTGTGATGTTTGGTTAAGGGGATCCAAAGTTATGGATCCCCAAAATGGGTGCTCCCATCCCCCATTGTTTCCAATGGACGCTAATAGTAGATAGGGCTACCCTTTTGAGGGTCCATAACTTTGGACCCCCTGAACCAAACTTCACCAAACCTGGGTGGTATCAATAGGAGGGTCTCCTAAAGATACTCTGAAATGTTGGTACTGCTAACATAAATATTCCTCCCCTGACAGGCACCCTAAAATTTTCCCCAGATTCTCCTTTTACATCTCCCCCCTTCTGAGTAGATTTAAAGGGAGAATCAGGGTTTACAGAGCTAGTTTACTGTTTTTCTTTGAAATAAATATTCAAAAAGATTTAACCTACTGATGCCTCAATTAATGTAATTTTATTGGAATCTATTTTTATTTTTGAAATTTACCAGTAGCTGCTGCATTTCCCATCCTCGACTTATACGCTAGGCTAGTCAATAAGTTTTCCCAGTTTCTTGTGGTAAAATTAGGTGCCTCAACTTATATGTGGGTACTTCCATCCCTAGCATGAGGCTTGCAGCTTACTTGTTCCTACGGTGGGGCTGTTTCAAGGTAGAAACTACCTGCCAACCACACACCCTACTGGCCAAGGGCCTTTCCCTGGAAACATAGGGCTGATGCCACATTGGGGAATGGTACTCAGAAGAACCACAAGTGGTATGTCAGCCTCATGAGGCTTCTAAGACACTGAGTGAGTATCACTGATCTAAAGCATACATGAATGTTTTTGCTTCCCTTTTAGAAATCTTTTTTCTTGTTGATATCTGAAAAGTGTTAACATATGGGGATGTCTGTCTTAGGCCCCTTCCGCACACGCAAAATAATGCGTTTTCAAACTGTTTGCAGGTGGATTTTGCTATTCCGCACAGCTTCAAAGAGCACTGAAAGCAATTTGAAAGTGCATTATTTTGCATGGGCGGAATGAGCCTCATTCTTTATGAGACATACCAGTCACATGCCAAAAGTCATTATATTGCCAATCAGTTTCTGGCCCAGACAATATGCAGAAAACATGCCTCAGTAGCAAGTTTTCTATAAGCTTTCGCTAAGCTAAGCACTGCTTTTCACTTCAGCCTTGACTCATGGGATTTTGCTTCTAGACCTTTTGACATTTTCATCCTTTTTGTTTTTAAGCATTCAACTTGAACTGCAGTGCTTGGAACTGAAATCTAACTAAATTATCTGGAGAACCCTTCCACACACATGCTGTACTAACTGTTTCTCAATCCCTAGAGCAAGGGTTCAACATCTATGACTCCAAAAAAAAAATCTCTTCCACATATTTCCTGTGTCTTCAAACGCCAAACAGAATAAACCAATCTGAAGATTTCTATTGAGTGACATACGCTGGGAGAGAGTTATACCTATATAAAAACCTGTGTCCCACTTTACAGCTCCTAGGTTGGTAGAAATTATGATCTTTGGTTGTGATGTAAAAGATAGGAAAGTGCTACTAATTCAGTTTTACAAATGTACTGTTCAAAGAACAGCTTTAACGACGCACACAAGGTGGCAGCACAGCAGAAGCTGTTCCTTTGTCAAGCATTTTTAAGGACTTGAAGAAAGCCTCTCCTTTAGTCTGAAGAATGCTAAAGAGACTATTACAAGCATTCCCTATTCAATCTGCATAAGGTATTCCATGGAAATTGCTTTCAAGCGACAAATTTAATATCTCCTTACATACAGGAGTGCCCTGATCTGGCTAGCCCAGGCTAGCCTGATCTCATCAGATCTCAGAGTCTAAGCAGGCTCACCACTGGCTAGTATTTGGATGGGAGACCTCCACAGAATACCAGGGTCATGGTGGCAAACCACCTCCAAATGTCTCTTGTCTTGAAAATCCCACAAGGACTTGCCATAAGTCAGATGTGACTTGATAGCAATACACACACACACATATACACAAGAGTGCCTCTGGCTTTGTTTGGAAACTTGGCTAATTCTTGGCAGGATCATAGATCCAAAGCTAAAGCAACTTCTTTGTTTATGTTGGGGTTATTAAATTTAATAATGGTAGGCCTGAACATTGGGGTCAAGCAGCAATGTATTTTCATTTCCTACATAGCTATAAAAGTGTTTGTTTTGGTGAAGGCTCTTTTTAATGCTTGTATTGAGTTTCTTTTAACACATATCTAAGAGTCATGAGTTTCAATCAGAGAACTTTATGGAGAATACATACCCCAGTCATTTCTGAAGGCACCAAACAGAAGTTAAAGGATGTTTTGAAATCTACCCTCTCCTTAATAATATTGGCTTTTCTAGTTTGCTGCAATTGAAGAATGATCACTGGGACTAAAAACATAAGGCAGAATTATTTTGTATTTTGAAGTTCAAGCTGTACTCTGGCAACAGTTCAAGATCCTGATGCAAAGAGTGTTTGTATTTTAAATCAAAAGTACCCTTCCAAGATAGTCACATGAAATGTGGATGATAATACTGTTAGAGAGTCTTGTATTTATTTTACTAGGCTCTGTCCAAACCAGATTACAACCGTTCATAGACTACTTATGTCTCATTACTCTTGAGGACATTAGGGTGAAGGAGCAAAGGAATATGGGAAAAAGATTATCTTTGACTGCAAAGCTAGTACTCAGACATCATCGTAATGTAAGGAGATGCATTTCAATATCCTGTTAGTTTGTCTATTTCCAGCCACCTTCTCATTGATATTTTTGCATAAACCAAATAAATCATTTTGAGAAAACTTTCTTCCATGGAGTGCTGCTTGGTTTATAGTCCAAAACGTTTTATTTCCTCCCTGAAAAGGTTTTGTTTTCATGGTGTTCCCAAGCTATTTTTTAAAACAGTTTTCTGGAAGCATTTCTTTTGTGGAACAATTTTTATTTGCTGTGCAGATCTCTTTAAAATGTTTTCCACACTGCTCTGCATAGCCAAACTTCCTCATTGGAGCCATTTTCTAAGCTAGTACAGGACATCTAACACTGTATTTCCATGAGTTTTTTTAAAAAAAATCTGGGAGTTGTGTCAACATAAACCCCTAGAGAATTGCAACATGAGGCTTTGAAGCCTTGTAGCATCAGATCGACAAACTGTTTTTTAAAAAACCAGAATAACCATAAAATGGTGGACAGGAAGCATTTTCAAGAGGGTGAATGCAGACAAACAAGGATTTTTTTGAAAACGTTCGCAAAATGTTTTCGGGAGCTTGTGCTGAAAGGGCCTTTGAGAAGCAAAATCTGGCAAGGTTGGGACACAGTTTTCTCATTGGTGGTACCTGCTGCTACCCAAAAGTTCTAGAATTCAGGGACTTCTGAACCCCTCAATCCAATTAAAGCTTGGCTAAGGAATTAAAGGTTCAGAAGTTCTGGCCAAGATGAAAAAAAATTCCAGCAGTAAGGGGAGGGCTTATATTTGGAGCACAAGATAAGCATTTTTGGTTAAACTATCCAGAGTTCAAAAATTATTGGAACTGTCTCTGCTTGAACTATATGGAAATTTAGGAAATTATTAATGGATTGATCAGTCACCAATCTGATCAAACCCTTGAGGCTAATTTTGAAATGGGGAAGGAAATAATGGAAGTGACTAAAACAGATAATGTTGTGATACTGAAAGACTTCAGCTACACTCATATTAGACTGGCCTGGGTAAACATTTGCTTGAGTCATACTATAAAAATTATCCCTATGCATCGGAACACTTGGTCATAGAGCCAATAAGAAGGGTAGTTGGACTTGACTATGAGCAGGACTCAAAACAGTGTGAAATATAGATGTTGTTGTACTAGTTAAAATAGTGACCATGTCATAAGAACATAAGAACATAAGAACTAGCCTGCTGGATCAGACCAGAGTCCATCTAGTCCAGCATTCTGCTACTCGCAGTGGCCCACCAGGTGCCTTTGGGAGCTCACATGCAGGATGTGAAAGCAATGGCCTTCTGCTGCTGCTGCTCCTGAGCACCTGGTCTGCTAAGGCATTAGCAATCTGAGATCAAGGAGGATCAAGATTGGTAGCCATAGATTGACTTCTCCTCCATAAATCTGTCCAAGCCCTTTTTAAAGCTATCCAGGTTAGTGGCCATCACCACCTCCTGTGGCAGCATATTCCAAACACCAATCACACGTTGCGTGAAGAAGTGTTTCCTTTTATTAGTCCTAATTCTTCCCCCCAGCATTTTCAATGAATGCCCCTGGTTCTAGTATTGTGAGAAAGAGAGGAAAGATTAGCTCTGTCAATAGTTTCTACCCCATGCATAATTTTATAGACTTCAATCATATCCCCCCCCTCAGGCGTCTCCTCTCCAAACGAAAGAGTCCCAAGCAGCTGCAGCCTCTCCTCATAAGGAAGGTGCTCCAATCCTTCAATCATCCTCGTTGCCCTTCTCTGCACTTTTCTATCTCTTTGATATCCTTTTTTTGAGATGTGGCTGACCAGAACTGAACACAGTACTCCAAGTGCGGTCGCACCACGACTTTATATAAGGGCATGACAATCTTTGCAGTTTATTCTCAATTCCTTTCCTAATTATCCCCAGCATAGAGTTTGCCTTTTTCACAGCTGCCATGCATTGAGTTGACATTCCCATGGAACTATCAACTAAGACGCCCAAATCCCTTTCCTGGTCTGTGACTGATAGCACTGACCCCTGTGGCGTGTATGTGAAGTTTGGATTTTTGCCCCTACGTTGCATCACTTTACATTTAAGCTACATTGAACTGCATTGCCATTTCTTAGCCCACTCACCTAATTTATCAATGTCAGCTTGGAGCTCTTCGCAATCCTTTGTGGTTCTTACCACCCTACATAATTTGGTATCATCTGCAAACTTGGCCACCACACTACCCACCCTACTTCCAGGTCATTTTATGAATAAGTTAAAGAGCACTGGTCCCCAAAACGGATCCTTGGGGGACACCACTCCCTACATCTCTCCATTGTGAGAACTTCCCATTTATACCCACCCTTTGTTTCCTGTTCCTCAACCAGTTTTTAATCCATAGGAGGACTTCCCCTCTTATTCCTTCATTGCCGAGTTTTCTCAACAGTCTCTGGTGAGGAACTTTGTCAAAAGCCTTTTGGAAATCCAAGTAGACAATGTCCACTGGTCCCTCCTTATCCACATGTCTGTTTACACCCTCAAAGAACTCTAGTAAGTTTGTAAGACAGGACTTGCCTCTACAAAAGCCATGCTGACTCTTCCTCAGCAGGTCTTGCTTTTCTACATGTTTTATAATTTTATCTTTAATGATAGATTCTACTAATTCACCAGGAACAGATGTCAAACTGACTGGCCTGTAATTTCATAGGTTCCCTCTAGACCCTTTCTTAAAGATTGGTGTGACATTGGCCATCTTCCAGTCTTCAGGGATGGAGCCTGATTTCAGGGATAAGTTGCATATTAATGTGAGAACATCAGCAATTTCATGCTTGGGCTCTTTAAGAACTCTTGGATGAATGCAATCTGGGCCAGGGGATTTGGTAGCATTTAGTTTATCAATGGCTGCCAGAACTTCTTCCTTGTCTACCACTAGCAGCTAGTTCCTCAGTTCACCTCCTAAGAAGCTTGTGGTTCCAGGTGCAGGAATTTTCCTCCACCTCCTCTTGGGTGAAGACAGATGCAAAGGAATTCATTCAGCTTCTCTGCGTCTCCCTGTCACCTTTTAGCAAACCTTTTGTTCCTCCATCGCCTCACGGACCTACAGATTCCCTAGCAGGCTTCCTGCTTTTGATGTACTTGAAGAACTGTTTGTTGCTAGTCTTGATGTTGTTACGCCCAGCCATGCGTTCCTCATAATCCTTTTACTCCCTTACAGCTAACTTGCTTCTCTTTTGCCACCATTTGTGTTCTCTCTGGTATTCTTCGCCAGTTAAGTTGGACTTCCATTTTTCTAAAGACATCTTTTTTTCTAATAATTACCTCAACCTCCCTTGTTAACCATGGTGGCTTTCTTTTGGACTGGTGGCTGCCGCTTTCCTAACCTCTTGAGGAACACATTCCAGCTGAGCACTAAGACTGTGTTTTTTAAATAACCTCCAAGCACCTTGGACATTTTTTGACTCTCTTGATTTTCCCTTTCAGCTTCCTGCGCACTATCCCCTCATCTTTGAAATTTCCCTTTCTGAAGGCAAATGTAACTACACTAGTAGTTGACACCAGTTAGCATGCAGCGATACTGAATCTGACAGCATTGTGGAGGCTGTGCCCGATCGGCTCAACACAACTGACTTCCCGCACCAGGTCCTGGGTGCCACATAGAATTAGATATAGGATCACATCCCCCTGGTTGGTTCTACAACCATCTGCTCTAAGCCACAGTCATTTAGCATATTTTTGCTTTTGTTGGCCTCTCTAATTTCTTTTCCATCTCAGAATCCTCTTGTGCACTTTGGTCAGGGGGACGATAATATATTCCTAATGTTAAACTTTGCTTCACCCCTGGTATTGATATCCACAGTGCTTCTGTAGAGGAATCAGCTCCCCCTGCATTGTCTATTTTATGTGACACTATGCTCTCTTTGATGTAGAGGGCCACCCCACCCCCAATACGCCCTGTCCTATCCTTCCTGTAGAGCCTGTAACCTGGGATAACAGCATCCCACTGGTTCTCCTCATTCCACCATGTCTCTGTGATGCCCACTATATCAATGTCCTCCTTCAAAACTCTGTACTCCAGCTCCCCCATTTTAGGTCGAATGCTTCTACTATTAGCATAGAGACACTTGTATACTCTGTCTCTGTCCTTAACCTGGGATTTATGTGTTTTGCCCTCTAGCCTTTTGTAGACACTATCACTTATCTCATTGCTATGCTCCTCGCTTGTATGTGGTTGATTTAGAAAAACCTCTCTCTGTGTCTGCATCCCCATGGACTCTGTATTCCGAACCGAAGTCACCTCAGCTCCTGTCGGCTTTCCCATATAGTTCAAGCAGCTCCTGTCCTTAAAGCTAATCCTAAGGAGGGTTTCAAAACAGAGAATTTTACAAAAATGAAGGGACTAGTTAGAAGGAAACTGAAAGGGAAACACAAGAGGATGCTTGGAAACTATCTAAAACTACATTAATTGAAGCCCAGATAAAATGTACTCCACAGGTTAGCAAATGTATTGCCAAGTCTAAAAGGATGCCTACATGGGTAATGTTCAAAGTCAAGGAAGCCATAAAAGGCACAGAGAAAGCTACCTTACTGAAGTGAAAAGGACAGAACACAGGATCTGGAAGAAATGTAAATCAATAATTAGACATGCTAAAAGCATCATGTCCTCTCTAAGTCCTGTACAGTAACAAATGTTATACCAATTTTTAAAAGAGGCCCAGAACAGAAACAGGAAAGTACAGGCCAGATAGCCTAATAACTATCTAAAGCAAATTAGTACAACTCTAATCAAACATAGAATTATTAGGCACATAGAGTAACAAATCCTGCTGAGGAAAAATCACCACAGCTTGTTCAAAGGAAAATCCTGCTTCGCCAGTCTTTTGGAGTTCTTTGAGACAGTGAACAAACATGTAGATCATCCTATAGATATTATCTACCAGGACTTTCAGAAGGTACCTCTCCAAGGATTCCTGAGTAAGCTCAACATTCATGGCATAAGAGGACAGGTCCTCTTGTCAATTACAAAATATCTAACAGGAAGCAGAGCAAAGCAATAAACTGACAAATGATTGGGATTTCCCTGTCCTACTGTGCAGAATACCTGAAAACTATAGTGTTTGGTGATAGTTATCTAGTCCCACACTTGAAAGGCCCAAAACTTTTAAAAATTGGATTTAGAACTGATATGTTTATCAGGATTTGATCTTGGCTTCACCCAGGCAAGTTGCAGCTACAGCATCCTTTACATAGGTATCTGGTTCCCTAGCAACTGGTACTGCTTGTGGAAAATGGTGGAACCACTGCAAAAGTGACCAGAGCACCAGACCATACTGTTGCAACAGGGGAAAGTGCCCATCATCTGCTAATAATAAAGTAGAGCCACAAAATGCATGCTCAGGTTTGGCATAATTTCTGTTTCCACAGTAGAGAAAGATATTCAACGCAGTATTCTGCTCCTGTGGAAATACTGATTGCTTGCCTTGAATATATCAGTATTTCCACAGGAGCAGAATACTGCTTCCTAACCTAGAGAAACAAGGCACACACTTGGTAGAAATGTCATCAAACAGATGTAGTGGTTTCTTTGGATAAATATGTGTGTGGTGAAATTTTCCCCCCTCCATGCCTGTCTGATGTCTCCATGCCTGCACATCTGGAAAAAAATTGAGCAAGAAACAGTATTATTGTATTGTTAGCTTACACTTTGATACTGCCTCTACTAAAGGTACACATACCAGACAAGGAGAGTAGGTTATTAAATCCCTTTATACTGGCAGAACTCAGAGATTCACTGGTGTCGTGGATTTACACTGGCTTAGCAATATCATTGAACAAGCATACTTTTACATCAAAATGTCACCACTGGTTCAAGGGGCAAAAATGCACAGCACGGAGCCGGTTCCCTTGGTGTAATTGCTATGATCTCTCAGATGTCAGTTGCATCACCAGTGCTGGAGTGTTGTTATTGCAGCAGAAGGTAAAACACTCCCATTGAATTGTCTATGCTGGAAAAGTCCCTGCCCCATAATCACATTACACAGGGTAGGATTGCAACCATCCCTGCAGCCAATCACAGCAGATAACCAGCAGTATATAAACCCCAACTAGGGAAGTACACTTACTGTATGCACATGCAGCTGGAGTTACATCACTCTATCTTCATGGCTTAAGCTTAGGAGATACAAGGAAAAATTTTGGCAATGGGAATTCTGATGGAAGACACTTGGCAAGAAGAAGAAAAAGAGGAAGAACTTGATATAGATAAGCAGCCAAAGCTGACAACAACTATATGATTGCTGAATAGATAACACTTTTGGTTTCAGAACGCATATAAGTCTGTAAGGCATAAGGACAGCATGTTTATGTAGACATATACCCCAACTTCATTGATACAATAGGTTTTGCAAGAACTATCTTAGAAGAGGACCCTACACATGAAGAGATGACACTTAAAGTTCCCACCAAGCACTGGTGAAGGTATAGAGAGAACAACCTCCTTCCTTTATGAACACAGGCCTCCCTGCACCACAAACACTGAAAACCAAACACTCAAGGCACAAAACACATGGGACAGAAGTACTGCAGAGTGCACCAGGACAGTGAATGAATTAATATTGAAGCTGTCCAAATACAAATATCAGGAAGTATCATAAAATAAGTGTACCTATAAGATTCCTCCCAAGTGCCCCAGCAGGCCTCTCTCACCCCCTCTCCAGCAAAAAGCCATCAAGCAAGAGGTTGGGGAGGGGTCATTCTCCCTCCTTCCCAACTCCCCTATCAGGTGGGATTTGGAATTCTGCCACTTCCTCTGATTTCTGTCTCCATGGCTTCCCCTCATAGCCCGGAGGTACAATGTCCCAGGGGTTGTTTTGTAGTACTGCAGTTCTACACAAATAGGGAGGAATCGATGCAATGTGTCTTAGCTAAATCAAACTTTATTTCTACAATACACTACAGTAAATAGTTACAGGGCTAAAATGCAGACTGAAAAAGAACAGCAACATGGGTAAGGTGATTAAGTAGGTGAAGGCATACCCCCTCCCTTGATGGAGGGTCACAGGTGGAAGCGTGCAAGTATGGATGCTGGTCATTCAGCATAATTTCTTGTTGTCGTACATATGTACACAAAAAGGATCAGTCCTTTTCAGGTTCCTCCTCCCCGCCCCCACCCCAATACACAAATGTAGCAAAGAAGGCATTTGCCAATCTGGACCTCAGGTTCCAAAAACCCATCAGGTCTAGCTTGTCCCATAAAGGGGTGCTTAACATATCAGAGACAGCATGTTTTCTTTCCCTTTTGTAAAAGCAGATCATCCAATTGGATGAGGTCTTTCCGAGTCCTGCTGATTCCTTTGGGGCCAGCCATTCTTCCTGTCTGTCAAACATTTGCCCTTCTGCCTCTCATTCGTCATATTCCAATTCTCATTTTTATTCATTCAAACCCCAATGAGCTATGTAGTTGCAAGTGGCATTTGTGGCAATTGATATCCATTTAATATTCTTATGTTTTTTCTTATTTCCCCATAACCATTCAACACATAGAGACTGACAAAGCATCCACAGCAACCAGTGCAATCATTTGTGCTTAGGAGACCATTTTTTGTTGCTGGAGGAGATGCTTGCATGGTTTCTTTACTGTGCATACAAAGGGGTTTATCTCAGGATTCTTGCCATCATCACATACTGGTTGCTACTTTCCACACATGGCACATTGAATAGTGTCATCAGGATAGATGCTGATGGGTGGGTGGGCATCATTGTTGCTAGGGTTTTAGTGTTGCTATGTTGGCTGTTTTTGTGTTCCTATTATGCTTTTGGTTCGGCTAGAATACATGTACGCTGTGCCAAAATGGCTGTTATCTTAACTGGACCACAGGATGTGGCAGACAGGAAGCTGTTCTGACCCTGAAAAGTAAAACAGCCATTCAGCTATTTTGAACACAAGAAGGGCTGCCTGGGGACAAGTGCAGACTGAAAAGAAGAACTGTCTCAGCAAATGTACAGACTAATTCATGTGTAGCTTTGCCTGGTATTGTGGACAGTGAGGTTTACGTCTATTGCTGGGAGAAGAATTGTGAAGTCTGTGTCTGGTGATGAGCAAACTACAAGCTTTAAGAAAAATTCACCACATAGCCTGTAAATAAATAATTTGTTGTTGTTAAACCTCCTGCTTCAGTGACCTTGAAAAGTAAGCTTTTATACTTGCCACACTAAAACATCTCAGAACTAAGGGGAAGGCTTATATCACAAAATCAAGCAGTTCATCAGAGAGGCAGGATGGGTTCCTTCAGTTTCAATAATGGGCTTGTCTCAGATGTCATGTTCAATTCTTTCTGGATGTCCAGATATATTGCTCAGTATAGCAATAGTCCCAGTAGCATTGTGCAACTATTTTTACAGGGAATATTGCTAATGTTAAAAAGTACTCTCTGTGTCTTCTGTAATTTTTTAATTCTGTGAAAGATGTGGATAGAAGCTACAATTAAGTAAAAGCTGTTCCTTCTTTGTTATGCTATATTTACCCTGATCTGATAGCCTCTTTGTGTTAGTCTGATAGCCATGTGTTTCCTCTCTGCTCTTTTTAATTTAATATTTAAGTAAGTATTTCTTAAGAAAGTTCTCTCATGCTACTTGGGGCCTACTGAAACACAATAATCCATTAAACAAGTCAGTTGGTTTTGCTTTTACTGCACTGAGTTATGTAGTCATTGCAGACTTAACAGGCTTATTAAGGAAGCAAAAATTCATTACCAGAGAGTGTGGAAATAAAAAAGCAGACTTCTGCATTTAAATCAATTAAATTTTAATGATTAAAAAGCTGTTTTGAATAGTTTCAAAAGAATGCAAGGCATATCTTAAAAATGAGAATGAATGTGCATTTTTAGGTGGCTAGTGCTAACTGCTGCATTGAAATTGCTTAAGAGATTATACTTCATAGTCATAACCAGAAAATGTGTGACTGCTTCATACCATTTGCACACTGTTCTTTTATGGAGACAGAAAAAGTTGCAAGAATTTCATAATCCTGAAGTTCTTGTTTCTTTGTACGCTAACTGTAGGGAGGAAGGCGTTGGGCTTTCTTGACTGCGGAGTGGGTAAAAAGTCATTACTGGCACCAGGAAACAGGATGTTAAAAGTTTTTTCTTCCCTTCTTAGCAGTGTATTTGTGTTGTGGCACTGAACAGATCAAGGCTTTTTCCATAAAAAAGCTTCATCGCAAAGAACTTGAGCCAGTTTTGCATTGAATGGCCGATAAAAATCTTCTAGAATTTCCTTTGTAAGAGGTAACATAGGTCCTAGATTGCGATCCTCAGGCCTTCTAGTGTTTGACGCAGGACTCTTGGTAATCAGAGCTTCTTGTTTTTCACTTAGGGCACCTGTAATAAACAACCCAAAAATATGTATGCACAATTTTCTTTATGATTTTTCTAAAACATTCCCAAGTGAAAGAGTGCCCTAAACAGCTTGGGTTTCACTTAGGGTGCCTGAGCAACTTGTGTGTTTTCTTACTTCTTCATAATGTTTGAACCAGAACCCACACCTTTGTCTGGAAAAATTCACTGACTTCTCATGAATTTCACTGCAAAGGCAAAACACCAGAACTCAGCTTCCAAAGGGACTGTACTATCTGTTAAAAGTCATAGTTGTCTGAAGACAAAGAGAATGCATCCATTAAGAACAGTTTCATGCAAGGTTATGGTCTACACCATGTAAATAACTTTCAGGTATTTAAAAGTTAATTGCATCTAAAGACATGTGGAAAAGCAGCTTTTTCTATATCAATGAATAATCTGCATGGTAAGCAGCCTCAGTCTTCAGAACTTGACTGTTCTCGGAAAACAAACTCAGCAGCGTCTACTGAAATACATTCTGATGTAATAATTATTTCCTTCTATTTTCATTTTTGGCTAGATTACAACTGAGCCACCTGATTTCACTTATCAAGCACAGAGGACAGGCACAAAACATGTCAACTGATACTGATCTATTTTTGGTGGAAAATGCAAAAAAATTACACTTTTTCTGGTGACCTTTCTCAACACTGAAATATTCACCTCCATAGAGAAGCGCATTTTGTTCTGTGCTTGCCAGCTGATTGACAGAAAGCCATTCCCTTACTTTCATGTGGGAAGGTACATGTACACTACAACTTGTGACAATCACATACTATAATGAAATGTATTTAATGGACACCTTTGAATTGTCACTCATTGCAGCATATGCACATTTTTAAAACACATGCCTCCAAGTAATATTTTATTTATTAATTAAAAATGTATATTAGCTGCCTTTCTCTCTTGTGGAACTCAAGACAACTTACAATATAAATGAAACAGAAAGCACAATAAAAGTTTCTGCAGTAAAGTGTCACATATGAAGTGGTCCTATGATAGTGCAAAAATATTATGTCCTTTGATTAAAGGAAGATAAAAGGCTAAATTAAAATAATTTACAGTGCAATCTGACAGTGAGTTACAAAATTCAAAATAAATGGGATTAACTCTCCTTAAGACAGCACTGTAAAATTTCTCCAATCTAATCTATATTGCAATGAAATAGCAGTAATAAGACACAAATAAGACTGTGTAAAAAATCAGCAAATTACACAGCTAGCTAGTAGGTGAGACTAGTAAATTATAACTTTTAACTTTTGTATGTTGTTGTGTTTTTAATAGATGTATTTATAACAGGATGTTTTAATGTAGTTGCCTAGAGATCCTAGGTGAGGCATAAATAAATAATATATCCCATCTACAATGCTTCTGAAAGAACTTTACAGAGCCCATCAATTTTTATATATCTCTGAAGTTCACAGATACATATCAGCTATGAAGAAAAAGCTAATGGTCAGAGCTACAGCAACATGACTTCCACTTCTACTCAGAACACTTGTGGAACTCCTCCTTTGTTAGTGCATGCTTCCATGTAGATAATCTGATCAGAACTGCCAATACCTCTAGAGGAAAGTGGGAAGCTCTAAAAACATACAAGTGGGAACCTGCAAGAAACTTGAGGGGCAAGCTAACACATTCTACCTACCTTTGCTTCCTTTCCTCTCCCCATACTTCTCTCAATCTCTCATTGGTCCTCCTGCCACCACATTTTTCTCTCCTCTCTTTCTGCCCCAATCACCCTCTCAGCCACTCACCTGTTTCTCCTCCCCCTCCCATAGCAGCAGCAGCAGCGGCAGAGGTTCTAAACTACACAGATCAGTTCCCTGTATGGTTGCCAGCTTCAGGCTGGGAAATTCTTGGAGATTTGGAAGTGAGGCTTGGCAGCAAACAATCTCACCAGGACATAATGCCACAGACTTAATTCTCCAAGGAAGCCATTTTCTCCAGGGGAACTAATCTGTGTCATCTGGAGATCAGCTGTAATTCTGGGTGATCCCCAGCCTCACCTGGTGGTAGGCAACCATAGTTTCTCTGGAGGAAATGGTTACTTTGGAGGGTGGAGTCTATGACATTATATTCTTCTGAGGTTCCTCTCTCCTCAAACCCTAACCTTCCCAGGTTCCACTCTCAAATCTTTAGGAATGCCCCAATCTACAGTCGCTTTGGAAAACTACATGTTTCTCCCCAGTGGGGACCAAAGCAACTTACATTAGTCTCCTCTCTTCCTTTTTAACCACACAACAACCTTGTGAAGTTATATTAGTCTGAAAGTATGTGACTGGTTCTAACCACTACACCACACCGGCTTTAATAGGTTAGCTGTTCTTGAACAGTAACAAGTAGGCCTAGTTGAGTTGTGCAAGTCAGGAGGTACTAGGTACTGGCCTAGGGTTGCCAACATCCAAGTGGGATTTGACCCCAGTGAGTCCTCCCTCAAAGGTTTTACTTTTACTTACAAAAACTGAAACCTGGAATCTATGTTTACTTAGCAACAGCCTCAGTTGCTCAATGTCACAAGTACTATTAATAATTTTTGGATTTTTAAAGCCCCCAAAGCATTTTTTAAAATTTCTCATTTTTTCAGCAAACCTGGGGTTTTTTTCAGATTTGTAGAAAGATTTGTCATGCCCATTCATAGCTCCAGTGCTCAGATTTAATATCCAAAGATTTGGCTGACTTCACTATTAGAATATAAGATAACAATGCAATGAAACTGGCAATAATGTTCTTAACCTGGAAGGATCAGAAAAGTGCCCACCTAGATCCAAAAACTGGAACACCATGTGCATAGTATACTTAACGTTGGATGCATGATCTTCTAAACGGAGAACTAGCATTTGATTTTTATTAAAAACTGTGAGCCAATCCAGGAGAAAAACAACATATAGACCAACTTGAAGTCGTACCTACAAGAATGAAAACAAAATTAATCTGAGTTTTGTAAAATAAATGAATACCAGCTCTTAAAAATCTCAGTGGGGTTCAAATTATTATTATTATTATTATTTATTAAACTTGCTATACCGCCCTATCCCTGGAGGGCTCAGGGCGGTGAACAACATAAAATCATACAAAAAACATAAAAATCTTAAAACAGGTACATTCTACAATAGGGCCCGCGAGACCCATATACCACCCTCTTCCAAAAATGAGGAGGGGTCCCAATGATGTTAGGGGACCCCTCCTCATTTTTGGAAGAGGGGCATTATCGGCGGCTGGACTCTCCAAAGGCCCGGTGGAATAATTCGGTTTTACAGGCCCTGCGGAACTCTCCAAGGTCCCGCAGGGCCCGAATAGCTGGTGGTAATGTGTTCCACCAGGCCGGTGCCAGGGCTGTGAAGGCCCTGGCCCGTGTGGAGGCCAGCCGCGTCATCAAGGGGCCAGGGATCTCCAGTAGATTCGCCTCTGCTGATCGCAGAGGACGAGCCGGGACATATGGGGTAATGCGGTCCCTCAAATGGGTTCATGTGTAGCTCATAGATCGATCATAAGAACAGGATGGAAAAGGGACAGGGTGAGCCTAAAAGAGGAGACTCGCCACAGTTTGCCTTTGCACAGTATGAGAAATTATATCCTCATACGGTGGCCATGAAATTCACTCATTAAATCTAGCACAATATGCCATAAATTCAAAAGCACTGCAGGAGCCAAATCCAAAATGGCCTGGGGAACGATTTTCCTTAAGGGGGTGGGTGTGGGGACTAGACATCCAAACATCACACTGAATAAGAGCCAAAAAATACTCACAGGCATGGCATTATTAAGAGTGTTGTTATACACACAAGCTCTTAGGGAATAATCCACCAGGCAATTTTCAAACAGCTGTAGTGATTCAGCAACCTTTTCATGGAAGTCTTCTACAGATTTGTTAGCACTTGCAAAGTAGAGATAGTCTGAATACAGTCTGCAAAAAGAACAGCACAAGAACCAGTGAAATGTAATTTCAGTCAAACTATGTGTCATAAAAATAAAGATAATAAACTGACAGATATTTTTCAGAGGAAGAAACAAAATGTACAGAAAAGGCCCATTTACAAAAAATACAAACGCTACTGTCATCCATTTTTTATTTGTTTTTCTCTAGCAAAACCCCTGGCAAGGGAGATTATCTGGAGACTATCTGGCAAGCAGAAGATGAAAGGCAGCTCAGACAGGTAGTGTTATCCTAAACAGACAGTCTCCATTTAAATTGGGGAATTAGCTGGAGACAGAGAACAAGAGTAGGTAACTGGGATTGATAACCTATATGTACCAGAATAGTCCTGGGTGAAAGCTCTCAAATAGGCAAGCAGTTGTGTATTAAAATTGTTTTGATTAAAGAATAAAAATAGTAAAACAAGAAATATATTTTAAGCAATAAGGGCAAAGGGAAGAAACACAACAGACACCTTGTGAGGTAGGTGGGGCTGAGAGAGCTCCAAAGAACTGTGACTAGCCCAAGGTCACCCAGCAGGAATGTAGGAGTGTGGAAACACATCCAATTCCCCAGATAAGCCTCTGCCACTCAAGTGGAGGGGTGGGGAATCAAATCTGGTTCTTCACATTAGAATCCACCTGATCTTAACCACTAGACCACGCTGGCTCTCACACAGGAACAGCTTGTTCATTAAAAAACAAAACATTTTTCTTCACCTGACCAATTCTGTTACACAGAACATGTGTGCTGAATCCATTCAGTGCTGCATAGTCAACGTATATAACTCAAAATTAATAAAATGCATAACTGGACCCCTCTGCTTTTGTGCCAGCAGAATGAACCATTCTAGTATCCTACTTGCTACTTACAGTCCCATCCAAACTTGATGGCAGCAGGTCGCAGTGCCAATATGGCACCACTCCATTGCTCCTAAGGAGGCTTCCCGGCATACAGAAGCTTGAAAAGTCAAAAAGCCTCCCCACCACCAAGAAGCCCCCATTGGGCTGAACAGACTTACACTGCCTTTTGGGTGGCACAAGTCTGAGGCCCAGGCTGCTGACATAACACCAGCAAAGGCTGGGAGGAAGCCAGCTAATGTTGGCTGCTCACCTGGCCATGCCCCCTGCCCATTCTCACTATGCTGGTGACAGCAGGGACCCTGGAACACTGGCATGGCATACAGTGTGATGTCCCAACACCGGGGCGGGGGGGCTGCGGCAACCACACACTAGCAGAATTGCCCATCCATTGGGGCAAGCATCCCAAGGAAGACAAATTTTCCAGCGCAGCCATGTGCAGCACCCACAAGTGGATTCGGTCCCCCACTTTGGATGGGGTCATTAGTCTGCTAACTAATCGTTCTTGTCTTTCTTTTAATTAATTAATAATTTAAATAGTTTGTTCTACCTTGTCCTTAGCCTGTCATGATGGTGTCGGAGGGGAGGGGGTTTCACTTTTGCAGGTGCAGTTTTATCACTTCTAGCTGTGGCCTTGGAGTTCTGCGGCTGGGTAGAAACTCCAGGCCGGACAATGTGAACTGTCAAACCTGAAGGACAACCACTTTATCTTCCCATCAAATGCCCCCTGAAATGGACTTACCACAGAGAATGTCTTTCACCTAACAGTTGCCAACAGGCAATCCTAGATAAGGGTACCACCAGGAGAAGGCTGAACAGGAGTATACCAGTTCAAAAGTAAATGAGGAGATGCACTTTCAAAAGTAAATGAGGAGATGCACTTTCTATCTTATCAAAAGATTCAGTGTTTGGTCCCATACTTAGCTTCTTCTATACTCTCTTTTTCAATATATGCATTCTCATAGCTTCTGCTACCATCTTTATAGTGAGTATATACTGACAAAGAAAGACTATGTGGTTATCCTGATTGCAAACTCATCCTTTTTTTTTAAGTTACTTGCTCATGGAACTTTTTAAAGAACAGCTTTTTTGTATCTCTCAAAGCTACTCTTTTATTGCTGCCTGGCTATTTTTTACCCTACCCCTTCCACTCATTTGAGAATTCATTATCTTTTTTTCCCTCCGTGCTTGTCTTGTTTGTGTCATGTAAACTGCAAGCTCCATTCAGCATAGCACCTAGCAAATTAATTGCATGAAATAAATGTTAACAAGGAACTGTAACAATTGTATTTGTCAATCTGCAGAAATGTTGCACGTTTAGACCCTACTGTGGCAATGTTTGATGCAAGAACAAGACCTTCACAGAGAAATTTCACAAATTAACCTTTGGATAAATGGCATATGAAAAACAACTGAGGAACATGATATGTTACTGGCTTTTGCAGGTTACTTCGAATCAATATGTGAAATTCTGCTCCCATGCACGTCATGCTGCACAGTTTCTTGATGATCCTTAGAACTATCAGATCACAAACCTCAATTTAAACAGAAGTTACCACTTTTCCTTGATAGAATTCCCTTTTATTTATTTATTTATTTATTTATTTATATTTTTGGATTTATATCCCACCCTTCCCAATAGGGCTCAGGGCGGCAAACATCAGAATACCGTAAATGTGCCATTTTGTGCTCTTTAAAGGTGAAGCCCTATATACATAGATCCTGTGCGTCTTGGCTTACAGACCTGAAACACTCTTGCAGATCTCGCTCTTCTATTCTTCCCTTTTATTAGCTTTTCTCTCCTTTCAGTTCCCCATACCTCTGGCTTTGTTTCCAAGCCCCACTTCCTTCTACTTGCCTTTCCCTCAGCATTCACTTCCTCAGTCCAGATGTTTACACTCAACCTGGATTCAGGTCAACCTGTCCACCCTTATCCCTTTAAGTCTCTTCTGATCCCCCTGTGCCCCTTACCCTTCTTCCTAGGCCTGAGCCTGATGCAAAATTATAGCTATCTCTAAGGCCTGTATAAAGATTATATCAAACCCAAACCACAACATTTCCTTCCCTTGTTGAAAACATTCTGACAGTATTGCTTACTCAGAAAGCGGGTCCAGAGGGGAGGCAGAAGGAAGAATGTACTGGAAGCAAGCACAGCAGAGATTTGTTTTATCCTCACAACAACCCTGTGAGAAAGGTTATTTACAGAGCCTGATAGGCTCAAGGCCATCTAGTGCATCTCTATGGCAAAATGGGAATGTAGACCTGGATTTCTCAGATCCTAGTCTAGCACTCTGTAACCACTACACCACACATGGCAGACTTCATTGAGAAATGCTAAAACCAATAATCAGGATAACATTTCTGCTTCTTAGGCCAAGCATTAGGTTGCTGTTAAGAGATCTGCCTGTAGAAGGGTTGGAATGGGGGCTTTATTGACCCAGTAAATTTAATCACATTTCACATATTTTGTTTCTTGTTTTCCAAGCTGCAGCTTTGTATACATAAAATGGAGGATTGCTTAGAAAATATAACCACAGCTACCAATTTAAGCTCCCAACTGATTTTCTTCAAGGGAAAAAATCACAGACTTAAAAAAAAATTTGACTCTCAGGTGTTTATGAACTTCCATCCAATGTAATGCCAACTCTTATATGGAGTATATTAAGCACAAGAACAAATTAAAGGGAAAGAAAAAGTAACAGTGTCTTGTTTTTAGTCTTGACAGTGTTTGTTTCTCCTTCCACATGGTACATGTTCATGTGTAAGAGAGGAGGAAATACTATAAAGCAGAGATACAAGACCAACCAAAGACAGTAATATAGTGCTTCTTACTTACCACATTGAATCTACAAGGTGTGGCAGGAGAGGAAGAGCGCAGTACACAAACAGAAAGATCTGGCTGCAGGTCTGATGTGGGTAAACAAGGAAATGTGCCACTCCCAGCTTATATTTCACTGACAATAAACAGGCACTGAATATCTGGCTGTGCTTAATATTTTATTGCCTTCAGCAGTTGCCCGTTTTATTGTGTGTGAAACTGGAAGGTAGAGTACCAGGAAGGTTGTAGCCAGCCATTTCATTAAATGGAGCTCTTTGCAATATTTGCCCCAACTCTGCAGAAATGTATTTATTTAGATGTAGCTCACTAATTCTTGAAAAGCATCAAGGAGGCTGAATCATGGAAGCGAAGTGATGCTGACAGTTTCATAGATTGGATTAGAAGCAGGCTGCAAAAGGCTGCAAAGCTGTACATTTCATTTGCATGATCATTTACTGCCAATACAATTTACCTGTATTTCCTAAATTATAGGCTGTTGAAGGATTTTTTAAAGAATGAAATAACTCTATACCAAAATATATTCTACAAAACAGAAATGTTGTTTGCAGGACTCAGGCTGTTTGATACTTACCAAGACAATCATTTTGAAATGTAGCTGGAAAGTTAGACAGACTAGAGAAGACCATTGAGAACTGGTATAAGGGAAACCCAGTAACCAGTTCATATCAGAACATCAAGAATTGCTGTGTTCTGTTTGTTCTCAAGACTTTTTCTTTCTCATGTTTTAAAACATCCAGTTTTTAAAAATGATTCCATTAATCCTTGTATGTGCTGCAGTCCTTTCCATAAACACTGCTGATCAGAAATACATGTGTTGTGGCTATGTTCAGAGTGTCTGCATCTCATGACGGTGCACACATATGGGCATCAGTCAAAGATATATGCTTAGTATGACAGACTACATCTATATCTCAAGTAAGTTTGGGGGTTTAAACTTTATAGTTTGGTAGTATGCTAATGGAAAATATTGTCAAGATGCAAACAACTTATGACAACCATGTAGGGTTTTCAAGGTAAGACATTCAGAGAGGAATTGCCATTGCCTACCTCTTGTGTCATACTCCTGGACTTACTTGTGGATCTCCTGCCTAGCTTCTGAGATCTTATGAGACTGGACTAGTTTGGGACATCCACATCATGCTACTGCATTTACCCACTATGTGAAAAAAATGCAAAATTCATGACTACTGGGCAAAAGCAGATCCTTCAGATTTGGAGGCAAGTTGTATATTAAGTGTACAGGAACTAGGGCTACAGATGGTTAGAATTAAAATCACACTAGAATATTTCCACACACACAAGTGAGCAGTGCACTGCCTGACACACAGGGTGGCAAGAGGTGACACAAACAATTGGGAACTAGAATACTGACAGATCTTATTCCTAAAATGGAAAACACTCACATCAAGGTGGCATATTTATCATGCTACTGTTTCCCCACAAGATAAAGGCTATTTTAAAAATGGATTAAAATTCTTTTTTTCTATACATGGAGGGGAAAATGAAGGAATTTGACAATGAAATTGTGAAAATTCTACAACACAATATGCAGTTGGAAATTACTGTTAAATAAGTGGAGAACCCACAAAGACATGTGGGGAGAACACTTCACTTCCCCTGTATCTTTTTCCTTACAATATTCCGTCTGTTTCTCCCCTGACAGCTATTACATCCTCTCTCATTTCCCTGCTTCCTTCTCTCCTTCCCAATCAAAAGCCATCCTTCTTTTTATTTGCACCCAGTCTTTTTTATTTGCTTTTTTAATACTCCACTTTGGAGACCCAAATCAGCTTATCTCATTCTCCTCTTCTCCCTCTTATCCTTGCAACAATCCTGCAAGGTAGATTGGGGGGGAGGAGGAGGGAGAGAGGGAGAGAGGGAGAGGGGGAGGGAGAGGGGAAAGAGAGGGAGAGGGAGAGAGGGAGGGAGGGAGAGAGAGAGAGAGAGAGAGAGAGAGAGAGAGAGAGAGAGAGAGAGAGAGAATGGTCCAATGTCACCCAGCAAGTTCTGCCGGAAGAGTCTGGGTCACCCAGATCTCAAATACCGTTACGGTTATATCACACTGGCTATCAGCTTTCTCTCCTTCTCTGGCAAAAATCAGGCCAGGTTGCAAAAGTTGTTTAGTAGTAACTCAATCAGGTGAATCAGTGGTGACCTTTTCCGGCCTTTGCCAAGTCATGAAAGTTGTGCAGAGTTTGCTACTGGGCACAAGCAAGTTGTGTAGAGTCATGTCATAGCTACCACCACACCTGATAAATAGTGTAAATTGCATTGTAACAGGTTGCCTGGTGGTTGCTGCTGGCCTTGAAGAGTCCTCCATGCAGGACAGGAGTAAGGTAGAAAGGAAATAAAGGTTTTCAAAATTTCACCAACTTAAATTAATTTTCCAAACACTGATACTGAGTTCAAAATCCTGAGAAACTGTAATAAGTCCATAAATACAGACACACTTTAGAGCTTCCTGGAGAAATTATAAAATTATATACTGTTCATAAAAATTATGAACTAATTTTGGAAAGTAAGCTAATTTTGGAAGGTAAACTGCAACTAATTTTATTTGACTGTCCAGAAATATTTTGGCTAACCTTTCAACAGGATCCCTAAGCATCACAATCAGCTTTGCATTTGGCTGGAAAGTATGGATAAAGTCCTGTATTAAAAATGGAGGCTCTCCATCTGTACTGTTGTCATAGAAGAAAATCCAAGCATTGTTGTCCCACATTGTCGAAGCACTCGCCTCTCCTAGAAATACAAAAGCCACATGTTCAATCAAATCCACAACCTTTTATTGACATAGTTAAAAGAAAAGAAAATTTTACAAAGTTGGGTTCATAAGAGAACGAAGCTGCATGGCTTGCAGTAACAATTTCACTACATCCACTGTTCTCTGCGGCTGGCAATCTAGTAAAAGAGAACAAACTTTCCCACTGTCAGTGAGGAGATGTTCCTAAAGTGTGTATCAAGATAGGAATTCCTCAAAAGGGCATATAGTTCACAATGTAACAGAATGTGACTGGTAGTTTCAGTCTGCCTCTGGGAACATGGGCATAATCTTTCATGGGATGGTATATAGACATAAAGCGGCCATCTAAAATTGATGTTGATATGGAGAGGATGTTAAACCATGCTTGCATAAACTTCCTTCGTAATTGTGGTGCAGTAAGTAAATAAAAATATGGTGGGAGGCGCCCATATGTAAGGGTTAGCCCATAGCCCAAGGGCGAACAGGTTATAAAAGTCGAGGAGAGTAAGATTTGTTTCTCAATGTCTTGTAGTCTCTGCTTAAGAGCTGAAAAAGCACCATATTCAGCAAAATTTTGGAGGGAATCCAAGGAAATACCCTATAGGAACCAGTTGATTCCAGGTGTGAAAGCCTTCAAGAATACAAGTTCAAGGGATTTTGTGTGTGTGTTAGTGCAAAATGGTGACCAAAGTTGTTTGTCTGCATGGTTTTTACATAAGAACACTGAAGACTTGGTTCTGATAATGTTAGGCACACAGTTCCCATTCCATTGGTGTTATTTTTTCTTCTAGATTTGCAATAAGAATTTCTACATTTTTAAAGACCATAAGGGCATCAAATTACAATAATTTTCATGATCATCTGTTTTGCACATAAAATGCTGGGGGAGTCAGTATCTTAGCATCTCTTTACAACTTACGGCAATGAATATTCTATAGAATGAGGAAAGATAAATTATGGATTAATACTGTCAACTTCTCCAACACTCAGCTCAGTGAAATCACTTATACAGACTATGTGCTGTTTATACCAGCACAACACAGGGTGTGTGTGGCTAGTCCACTTGTGTGCATTGGTGAAACATCCATGAGAGAAATCAGATTACAAGATACACAAATGGGAAAAGGATATATTAATTCTGTCCTCTTCATTGGATCTGACGAAATGTGGTTTTCTGCTAATTATTTTGCCATAGGTTTTGTTTGGATGTTAACTCTTTCATGTAGGAGGACTATTACAACTAGATTAATTTTGCTCTTTGCTAGCTCCCTCAAAATTTTAATACTTTAGCCTTGGTAGTGCTTTTCTGACTGGTTGTAGCAACTTCTTTTTGACATCACAATTTTAGTTTCATCTTTTCAACGATGAAGCCATATTCAGCTGATAATAAATTAACCACTATTATATTTATATATCAAATTACAAAAGCACAGTTCAACATATACCAATTTTTCATATAAGCTAAAAGCACATAACATATGATTAAACTGTCTGCTTTCATTAGCAGATGGATGTATAATGTCCTTATCCCAAGATCAATTGAATAAAGTCATGTTATGTTTTCATAAAACATTCTGTGGAATTTATCATAATAATGATAATAAATAAACCCTGTCTAGAGTGCCTGGAGCTGTAAACACAGTGTCTTCGGTAGAGCTTCCAAAAGCATCCTTTTCTCCATCTAACAAAATATAATTATAACCCAATAAAGATTTGATTCAGAGATGTTTTTGATCAGAAAATTACATTGCCTGATAAAGTTAGAGGAATGTTTATAGTTTTAATTACATCCTCCCTTTTTAATCATCTGAGGTTCAATAACATAGCTAGCTCCCTAAGAGTATCTAGGATTTTCATATATCTTTTTGATGCTCTCTTGACTAAATTGTATTTTTAACAAGGTAATAAAAAAGTTTCATATAATGAGCATATTAATCCAGATTTTTTTTCCTCCTGGAAATTTGACGAAGCGGAGCTTCTTTAAGCATTTCCCATGTGAAAAGTTTACATCCTTGAAAAATTGTGACAGAAGGAAGCTTATGAAAAAGGCACATTGTCATTTTAAATTATTATGTTCCCCAAAGAAGCTATATTTAACCATGAAACAGACCATACCTATGTTTCAAGTGGCTTCGTTACTAAAAATTCAAATGTATATATTTGTCAGATTATTCATATATCTTCAAGTGATCCACAATAGAAATCAAAATAACAACTGCAGCAAAATCAAGCTAATATTACAGAAAACATCTTAAAATACCTTAACACCACAGCACAACATTAGAAACTGTCTTCTGTATTTAGCAGTATAAAGAAAGCACAAAAAACTACCCCCTCAAGGAACATAAAGGATCATAAAATAGAACCTACTGAAATAAAGTGCATGTGCACTCAAAAGAAGATTAAGCCACAATAAAACCTAAGGTAAAGCAAATAAGATTTTCTTATTATTATTCCTGAAGCCTGGTAAACTGGGTGCTGGTTGAACCTATGTGGAGACAGCATTCCATAAATGAGCAGCCACTAGTGGCTCAGAAAGACATTTTCTGAGTAAGTCATTGGATGTAATTTCTGTGTTGCACTAAGTCTGTCGATCGCAGCTACCCTTCACAGGCTACGAATACAACAGCTCCCTTTACTTATTTTATCTTGCTTTGACGACATGGGTGGGGTCAAGGGCACCCTTCCTGGTCATGTGGGGGGTGGGGGGCAGAGCCATTTTCCAGGTCATGTGATCAGATGGCGTGAGCCCAGGGACATGAGGTACCCCATGTTACCGGGCAGATATGCCTCTGGTTCCCTCCCCTGATGAGATCTAGCTTTCAGAATACTTTCAGAAGACCAGGGTACACAGCTAGGGGTTTGATATGACAATTTTTTACTGGTGAGTATGTTTATATGAGAGAAGAGAGTTCTTCAAGTTCCCCAGTCCTAAATTTCTTGTGGCTTTGAAAGCAAAAATCAGTCCACTGTGTTGGAACTGAACTGGAGTGATACATATTCCGTAACCCACACCCATAAATAATCTGGAAGTTAAATTTCATACAAGTTGAAGCTTTCAAGACAGGCAGATGTTTTGTAATCTAATCCAGATGTGATCAGAGCACAGATTATTTATTATTAAGATAGAGCATCAGTTTATTGACCCCCATTCACTCTATTCCCACCTTCAATCATTTGTTCAGAACCTTTGTTCAGAGGGACTGGAGCACCTTCCCTATGAGGAGAGGCTGCAGCGTTTGGGACTTTGAGGGTGTAAACAGGCATGTGGACAGGGGTGAACTGGTGGACATTGTCTACTTGGATTTCCAAAAGGCTTTTGACAAAGTTCCTCACCAGAGACTGTTGAGAAAACTCAGCAATGAAGGAATAAGAGGGGAAGTCCTCCTATGGATTAAAAACTGGTTGAGAAACAGGAAACAAAGAGTGGGTGTAAATGGGAAGTTCTCACAATGGAGAGATGTCGGGAGTGGTGTCCCCCAAGGATCCGTTTTGGGACCAGTGCTCTTTAACCTATTCATAAATGACCTGGAAGTAGGGGTGGGTAGCGTGGTGGCCAAGTTTGCAGATGATACCAAATTATGTAGGGTGGTGAGAACTACAAAGGATTGCGAAGAGATCCAAGCGGACCTTGATAAATTAGGTGAGTGGGCTCAGAAATGGCAAATGCAGTTCAATGTAGCAAAATGTAAAGTGATGCACATAGGGGCAAAAAATCCAAACTTCACATACACGCTACAGGGGTCAGTGCTATCAGTCACAGACCAGGAAAGGGATTTAGGCGTCTTAGTTGATAGTTCCATGGGAATGTCAACTCAATGCATGGCAGCTGTGAAAAAGGCAAACTCTATGCTGGGGATCATTAGAAAAGGAATTGATAATAAAACTGCAAAGATTGTCATGCCCTTATATAAAGCAGTGGTGCGACCGCACTTGGAGTACTGTGTCCAGTTCTGGTCGCCGCATCTCAAAAAGGATATTGAAGAGATAGAAAAAGTGCAGAAAAGGGCAACAAGGATGATTGAGGGACTGGAGCACCTTCCCTATGAGGAGAGGCTGCAGCGTTTGGGACTCTAGTTTGGAGAGGAGGTGGCTGAGGGGGGATATGATTGAAGTCTACAAAATTATGCATGGGGTAGAAAATGTTGACAGAGAGAAATTTTTCTTTCTTTCTCACAATACTAGAACCAGGGGGCATTCATTGAAAATGCTGGGGGAAAGAATTAGGACTAATAAAAGGAAACACTTCTTCACGCAACGTGTGATTGGTGTTTGGAATATGCTGCCACAGGAGGTGGTGATGGCCACTAACCTGGATAGCTTTAAAAGGGGCTTGGACAGATTTATGGAGGAGAAGTCGATTTATGGCTACCAATCTTGATCCTCTTTGATCTGAGATTGCAAATGCCTTAACAGACCAGGTGATCGGGAGCAACAGCCGCAGAATGCCATTGCGTTCACATCCTACATGTGAGCTCCCAAAGGCACCTGGTGGGCCACTGCGAGTAGCAGAGAGCTGGACTAGATGGACTTTGGTCTGATCCAGCTGGCTTGTTCTTATGTTCTTATGTTCTTAACCTCGACCAATTAAACTGATTCATCAGTTACAGAGAAATGGAATAGTGTATGTCATCAGCATACACTCTGCCATTCCCTTGGAAAATATGGTCTAGCAAGATGACCAGTGCTGCTTAATGCCAAACCAGGATGAAATCCAGATGAAAATCAGTTTAGATAATCCATTTTATCTAAGGCTATCCGCAGCTAAATAGCCACTCAGCAGTTTACTCAAGTTCTATTTGATTTTGGTCTGCTGCCCCTTACACTTGCATTAAGTGGTATAGTTCAAAACGTGGCATAGTTCAAAACCCAAAGGGCTCTTGCTGAATAAATCCCAAGTAACACAACAGAATTAAAGCTCTGAATGCCTTTCAAAGCTACTTCACATATATGAACTTCACCTGATTGTTAAGATCATCAAGAAATTATTTGTTTGGCATTCTTACATGTAGTATGATTGCACCTGAGAAAGAATGAAGGTCTTTTCTGCTATAGTGTCCATATTCAGGAACACCTTTCCTTAGTGAGGAACAAATATCAGTTTCTCGATCCAGGGTACTGTAGTTTGTATGACTATGTCAGATTTAAAACCTTGCTCTGCCATGAAATTTATGGGAGTGTGCCCTTGGGTCAGTTAATGTCTCAAAGAATCAGAGTTGTTATAGGATAAAAATGGGTGGAGAGGGGCAATTAAGGCACCCAGACTTGCTTGAAGGATTAGACAAAATGTGATAGACCGTTTCCGCCAGCAAATGAAACTATTTTTTTAAAAGCTACTGCCAGATTCTGTTCAAAGTATACACCTGGTTATCATTGTCATATTTACCTGATTTTTTTTGTACAATAGTTGTTAAATTATTACTTAGACTGCTTATCATTTGAAAAGTGACTAATAATTTTATAAACAAATTAGTAAATAAATTAGGTTAATAGGATTTACACAGAAAAAAATGAAATGTAAACTTGAAGGGTACGGAAGTTGTTCTTCTCAGCATATCTTTTAATTTTTTTAAATTTTCATTACTAGCTGCACACAAACTTTTATGAAGCTGAAAAGCCTGCTTTCCAATTCACCAGCAGCAATTGTTCCGAAATACTATCACCTTATTCACTTTTTGTTATCTGAGCTTGTGTTGCAAAGTGGATACAAATGACCTCTCATCTTGACACAAATAACCACAAACATTATTACAGCAAATCTAGCGTCATCAACATGTACCCCAAAATAAAAAGTTTCTGTACCAATAACAATGTTGTTCATCTTGTTGCTATATCCTTTTGCAGCATCACCTTGTAGCACACTCTGAATCTGATGGGCAGCCAAGTCAAACAGATCTAGGTAGTCTTCCACTGGGTAGCGATCATGGAATCCATCTCTCAGACGAATTATCCCTGAAAACCCAAATTTAAAAAATGAGTAGTAGGTAATTTGATTACAGTCAGCAGTTGCTTCAGTTAAATACTAATCTGAAATGGGAGATGTTGTCCAAATATAATTATAAATTTTTCCCACATAGTAAATAATGCACTTACAATACACGTTCAGTGTACTTCAGCAATTGTTGACAAGTGAATTTTGCCATTTCACACAGTAAAGTGCACTAAAAGGGGATTGAAAGTACCTTATTCAGTGTCTGAGAAAACGCCTAAGAAACACTAAAGCAGTCTAAATTCTATCTAAATAATAAAATTCTACATTATCAATTATGTGTAGGAAACTGAATGCAATTCATGTCTATATAATAATGTGTGAATATGCATATGTGGACAAAGTGATACCAATTAGCTGTGCTTGTTATACATGACCATGTCACTGTCATTAGGAGGGATCCGTATAAACAACCACATTACTTGTAGAGAGAACTGGGAATCTAGGAGGAAGAAAGGTTTAGGACCAGCTTTTCTTTTGGGGTAGTAGTAGCCATTTTCTACTTAGAGCTCAACTGCTCAGTAGATGGTGTGTCCTGAGGTCTCCAAAGGCCTGTCCATACTTGCCCTCCTCTCCTCTTAATTCTTAGGAGTTTGAGGGTTGGTTCTAGTTGCATGCCTTTATGTCCCATTCCTGGCCCTCCTTAGTAATGGGTTGGGCCATTGTGTGAGACAGAATAGTGATCTAGATGGATCACTGGTCTCATCTAGCAGAACACTCTAAAGTTCCTATTAGAAACCCAAGATGTGAAAAAAAAATGAAACACAAAATAGATTTGATTAATTTAATGCATGTGGATTATATATGGTACTACAGAGTGAAGAGCTACCTGTTTTAATTGACTCTCCAAAACTATCCCAGCTAAACTACACAGCTATTTATTAACATGTCATATCATATCCACTGTAGAGCACAGTGGTGGAATCATTCAACTCC